>NW_027594490.1:0-12500 GCF_964213995.1 Mustelus asterias | reverse complement strand
GTGACAGGGAGTGAGTGACAGGGAGTGAGTGACAGAGAGTGAGTGACAGGGAGTGAGTAACAGGGAGTGAGTGACAGAGAGTGAGTGACAGGGAGTGAGTGACAGGGAGTGAGTGACAGGGAGTGAGTGCCAGAGAGTGAGTGACAGGGAGTGAGTGACAGGGAGTGAGTGACAGGGAGTGAGTAACAGGGAGTGAGTAACAGAGAGTGAGTGACAGGGAGTGAGTGACAGGGAGTGAGTGACAGGGAGTGAGTAACAGGGAGTGAGTGACAGGGAGTGAGTGACGGGGAGTGAGTGACGGGGAGTGAGTAACAGAGAGTGAGTGACAGGGAGTGAGTGACAGGGAGTGAGTGACAGGGAGTGAGTGACAGGGAGTGAGTGACAGGGAGTGAGTGACAGGGAGTGAGTAACAGGGAGTGAGTGACAGAGAGTGAGTGACAGGGAGTGAGTGACAGGGAGTGAGTAACAGGGAGTGAGTAACAGAGAGTGAGTGACAGGGAGTGAGTGACAGGGAGTGAGTGACAGGGAGTGAGTGACGGGGAGTGAGTGACGGGGAGTGAGTAACAGAGAGTGAGTGACAGGGAGTGAGTGACAGGGAGTGAGTGACAGGGAGTGAGTGACAGGGAGTGAGTGACAGGGAGTGAGTAACAGGGAGTGAGTAACAGAGAGTGAGTGACAGGGAGTGAGTGACAGGGAGTGAGTGACAGAGAGTGAGTGACAGGGAGTGAGTAACAGGGAGTGAGTAACAGAGAGTGAGTGACAGGGAGTGAGTGACAGGGAGTGAGTGACAGGGAGTGAGTGCCAGAGAGTGAGTGACAGGGAGTGAGTGACAGGGAGTGAGTGACAGGGAGTGAGTAACAGGGAGTGAGTAACAGAGAGTGAGTGACAGGGAGTGAGTGACAGGGAGTGAGTGACAGGGAGTGAGTAACAGGGAGTGAGTAACAGAGAGTGAGTGACAGGGAGTGAGTGACAGGGAGTGAGTGACAGGGAGTGAGTGCCAGAGAGTGAGTGACAGGGAGTGAGTGACAGGGAGTGAGTGACAGAGAGTGAGTGACAGGGAGTGAGTGACAGGGAGTGAGTGACAGGGAGTGAGTGCCAGAGAGTGAGTGACAGGGAGTGAGTGACAGGGAGTGAGTGACAGGGAGTGAGTGACAGGGAGTGAGTAACAGAGAGTGAGTGACAGGGAGTGAGTGACAGGGAGTGAGTGACAGAGAGTGAGTGACAGGGAGTGAGTGACAGGGAGTGAGTAACAGAGAGTGAGTGACAGGGAGTGAGTGACAGGGAGTGAGTGACAGGGAGTGAGTGCCAGAGAGTGAGTGCCAGGGAGTGAGTGACAGGGAGTGAGTGACAGAGAGTGAGTGACAGGGAGTGAGTGACAGGGAGTGAGTAACAGAGAGTGAGTGACAGGGAGTGAGTGACAGAGAGTGAGTGACGGGGAGTGAGTGACAGAGAGTGAGTGACAGGGAGTGAGTGACAGGGAGTGAGTGACAGGGAGTGAGTGACAGGGAGTGAGTGACAGGGAGTGAGTGACAGGGAGTGAGTGACAGAGAGTGAGTGACAGAGAGTGAGTGACAGGGAGTGAGTGACAGGGAGTGAGTGACAGGGAGTGAGTGACAGGGAGTGAGTGACAGAGAGTGAGTGACAGGGAGTGAGTGACGGGGAGTGAGTGACGGGGAGTGAGTGACGGGGAGTGAGTGACAGAGAGTGAGTGACAGGGAGTGAGTGACAGAGAGTGAGTGACAGGGAGTGAGTGACAGAGAGTGAGTGACAGAGAGTGAGTGACAGGGAGTGAGTGACAGGGAGTGAGTGACAGGGAGTGAGTGACAGGGAGTGAGTGACAGGGAGTGAGTGACAGGGAGTGAGTGACAGGGAGTGAGTGACAGGGAGTGAGTGACAGGGAGTGAGTGACAGGGAGTGAGTGACAGAGAGTGAGTGACAGGGAGTGAGTGACAGGGAGTGAGTGACAGGGAGTGAGTGACAGAGAGTGAGTGACAGGGAGTGAGTGACAGGGAGTGAGTGACAGGGAGTGAGTGACAGGGAGTGAGTGACAGGGAGTGAGTGACAGGGAGTGAGTGACAGGGAGTGAGTGACAGAGTGTGAGTAACAGACTCAATGGGCCGAGTGGCCTCATTCTGCTCCCATGTCTTATGGCCTTGCGCGCTGTACAGACAAAGCATACCGTTCATAGAGTACAGAGGGGAGAAGGAGAGGGTGCAGAATGTAGTGTCACAGTCACAGCTCGGGTGTAGAGAAGGATCAACTTAATGCGAGGTAGGTCCATTCAAATGGGCCTTGATGAGGCCACACCAAGAGTATTGTGCGCAGTTTGGGTCTCCTTTTCTGAGGAAGGATGTTCTTGCTCTCGAGGGAGTGCAGCGAAGGTTTACCAGGCTGATTCCCGGTGGGACTGATGTGTGAGGAGAGATTGACTAGGTTAGGATTGTTTTCACTGGAGTTCAGACGAACGAGGGGGGGGATCTCATAGAGACTTATAAAATTCTAACAGGACTGGACAGGGTAGATGCAGGTGGTGGGGGGAGTCCAGAACCAGGGGGGGGTCACAGTCTGAGGATTGGGGGGGAGACCATTTAGGACGGAGGTGGGGAGATATTTCCTCACCCGCTGAGCCTGTGGAATTCATGGGTGCTGAGGTGTTTCTCAGGTGTAGGTGTGGTCTCGTTGGGTCGAAGGGCCTCTTCTGCACTGTGCGATTCCACGATTCTCTCCCTCTCTCTCCCAGGCATGCGCTGGACATTCGCGAACACTATGAGCGGAAGTTGGAACGAGCCAATAATTTATACATGGAGTTGAATGCCGTGATGTTGCAGCTGGAACTCAAGGAGAAGGACTTACTCAGGTGAGGGGGGGAGGGGGGAGGGGGGCGGGGGGCGGCTGCTGCTGCCTGAATCGGCCCCTTTAAACCCCCCCCCCCCCCCCTCCCCCCCCCCCCTCACCCTCCAGGACCAACATCCCCGTGGGCGACGCAGTGGGGTTAACGCTGCTGCCTCACAGCGCCAAGGGGACACCCCGGGTTCGATTCCCCCGGGGCTCGGGTCACTGTCTGCGCGGAGTCTGCACGTTCTCCCCGTCTCTGCGTGGGTTTCCTCCGGGTGCTCCGGTTTTCTCCCACAGTCTGAAAGACGTGCTGGGTTAGGGTGGATTGGCCATGCTAAATTGTCCCTTAGTGTCCCAAAGATGTGTAGGTTAGGGGGGATTGGCCATGCTAAATTGTCCCTTAGTGTCCAAAGACGTGCAGGTTAGGGAGGATTGGCCATGCTAAATTGTCCCTTAGTGTCCCAAAGATGTGTAGGTTAGGGTGGATTGGCCATGCTAAATTGTCCCTTAGTGTCCCAAAGGTGTGCAGGTTAGGGTGGATTGGCCATGCTAAATTGTCCCTTAGTGTCCAAAGACGTGCAGGTTAGGGAGGATTGGCCATGCTAAATTGTCCCTTAGTGTCCCAAAGGTGTGTAGGTTAGGGGGATTGGCCATGCTAAATTGCCCCTTAGTGTCCCAAAGATGTGTAGGTTAGGGTGATTGGCCATGCTAAATTGTCCCTTAGTGTCCAAAGATGTGCAGGTTAGGGTGGATTGGCCATGCTAAATTGTCCCTTAGTGTCCAAAGATGTGCAGGTTAGGGTGGATTGGCCATGCTAAATTGTCCCTTAGTGTCCAAAGATGTGTAGGTTAGGGTGGATTGGCCATGCTAAATTGTCCCTTAGTGTCCCAAAGGTGTGTAGGTTAGGGGGATTGGCCATGCTAAATTGCCCCTTAGTGTCCCAAAGATGTGTAGGTTAGGGTGGATTGGCCATGCTAAATTGCCCCTTAGTGTCCAAAGATGTGTAGGTTAGGGTGGATTGGCCATGCTAAATTGTCTCTTAGTGTCCCAAAGGTGTGTAGGTTAGGGGGATTGGCCATGCTAAATTGTCCCTTAGTGTCCCAAAGGTGTGTAGGTTAGGGGGATTGGCCATGCTAAATTGTCCCTTAGTGTCCCAAAGGTGTGTAGGTTAGGGGGATTGGCCATGCTAAATTGTCCCTTCGTGTCCCAAAGGTGTGTAGGTTAGGGGGATTGGCCATGCTAAATTGTCCCTTAGTGTCCAAAGATGTGCAGGTTAGGGTGGATTGGCCATGCTAAATTGTCCCTTCGTGTCCCAAAGATGTGTAGGTTAGGGTGGATTGGCCATGCTAAATTGTCCCTTAGTGTCCCAAAGATGTGTAGGTTAGGGTGGATTGGCCATGCTAAATTGTCCCCTTAGTGTCCCAAAGATGTGTAGGTTAGGGTGGATTGGCCATGCTAAATTGTCCCTTAGTGTCCCAAAGACGTGCTGGGTTAGGGGGATTGGCCGTGCTAAATTCTCCCTCAGTGTCACCTGAACAGGCGCCGGAGTGTGGGCGACTCGGGGGGGATTTTCACAGTAACTTCATTGCGGTGTTAATGTCAGCCTCACTTGTGACACTGAAGGCTGTGTGGGGAGGGTGAATTACCCTAACCCCTCCCCCACTCGAATCGATCCATTGAAAGCACCTCTCCCCATCCCGCGCCCCCCCTCGCCCCGCCTCCAAGTCAGTTCAACCTCTCCAATTCTTCCCCCTCCACCCCCAATGCCATTGGCCATTTATTATATCTTAAACCATCCCACAGAAGGTGGGCCATGGGCGTCACTGGCTGGGTCCAGCATTTATTGCCCATCCCTAGTTGCCCCTTGGAGGGACAGTTGAGAGTTGACCACATTGGCTGTGGCTCTGGAGTCACATGTAGGCCCAGACCAGGGTACGGACGGCAGATTTCCTTCCCTAGAGGGTACATTAGTGACCCAGATGGGTTTTTCCCACAATCAGGGTTAAACCCAACTAGCCCCTGTTGAGGGATCGGAACCCTCCCTCCCCCACCCCAACCTCCCCACTCCCCCCCCCGCACTTCCCCACTCCCCGAGGGTGTTAGTCCAGAGCATCTAGATTACTAGTCCAACAACATTAACATTCTCTCTCACTCCCTCTGTCTGTCTCTCTCTGTCCGATTCCCTCTCTCGCTCTCTCTCTGTCTCTCTCTCTATCTCTGTTGCTCTCTCTTTCTCTCACTCTGTCTCTCGCTCTCTCTCTCGCTCTCTCCGCCTCTCGCACTCTCCGCCTCTCGCACTCTCCGCCTCTCGCACTCTCCGCCTCTCGCACTCTCCCTGTCTCTCTCTCTCTCTCTGCCTCTCTCTCTCGCTCTCTCTCCGTCTCTCGCTCTCTCTCCGTCTCTCGCTCTCTCTCCGTCTCTCGCTCTCTCTCCGTCTCTCGCTCTCTCTCCGTCTCTCGCTCTCTCTCCGTCTCTCGCTCTCTCTCCGTCTCTCGCTCTCTCTCCGTCTCTCGCTCTCTCTCCGTCTCTCGCTCTCTCTCCGTCTCTCGCTCTCTCTCCGTCTCTCGCTCTCTCTCCGTCTCTCGCTCTCTCCGTCTCTCGCTCTCTCTCCGTCTCTCGCTCTCTCTCGCTCTCTCTCTGTCTCCGTCTCTCGCTCTCTCTCGCTCTCCCTGCCTCTCTCGCTCTCGCTCTCTCTGTCCCTGTCTCTCTCTCGCTTTCTCAATCTCTCTGTCTCGCTCTCTCTCTCTGTCTCCCTCCCTCTCCCTCCCTCTCCCTCCCTCTCTCTGCCCCTCTCTGCCTCGCTCTCTCTCTGTCTCTCTCGCTCTCTCTGTCTCTTGCTCTCTCTGTCTCTCTCTGTGTCTCACTCTCTCTCGCTCTCTCCGTCTCTCTCTCTCTCTCTTTGTCTCTCTCGCTCTCTCCATCTCTCTCTCTCGCTCACCCTGTTGATGGGATTCTTTCTGTCCACAGACGGGAACAAGCTCTGGACAAGTCCTATCCGGGGATATTCAAACATCAGTCCGTGCGCCCTCTCGTCCACACAAACTCTGTGGAAAAGTTGTTGAAGAAACGTCACACAGTGCACACTCCACCTCCTCACTCAAAAAGGTCAGACAACTGATTCGATCGCATTTAATATCCTCACGGGTTACAGTGAAAAGTATTGTTTCTTGCGCACTGTACAGACAAAGCATACCGTTCATAGAGAAGGAAAGGAGAGGGTGCAGAATGTAGTGTCACACTCACAGCTCGGGGTGTAGAGAAAGATCAACTTAATGCGAGGTCGGTCCATTCAAAAGTCTGACGGCAGCAGCAGGGAAGAAGCTGTTCTTGAGTCGGTCGGTACGTGACCTCAGACTTTTGTATCTTTTCCCCCAACGGAAGAAGGTGGAAGAGAGAATGTCCGGGGTATGTGTTGGGGGGGGGGGTCCTTGATTATGCCGGCTGCTTTTCCCCCCCGAGGCAGCGGGAAGCGTAGACGGAGTCAATGGATGGGAGGCTGGTTTGCGTGATGGGACTGGGCTACGTTCACACACACACAACCCTTTGTAGTTCCTTGCGGTCTTGGGCAGAGCAGGAGCCCCAGACCAAGCTGTGATACACCCGGAAATAGAACATAGAACATTACAGCGCAGTACAGGCCCTTCGGCCCTCGATGGTGCGCCGACCAGTGGAACCAATCTAAAGCCCCTCTAATCTACACTATTCCAATATAGGGAGTTGTAGTCCAGAAGTCAGAGAGGGTGGTGAGGTATTGGGGAAGGTATCAGGATCAAGGGTGGGTACTGGTAGACAGGAAGGTGGGTTGAAGTGTGTCTACTTCAATGCAAGGAGCATCCGGAACAAGGTAGATGAACTTGGGGCGTGGATTGGTACTTGGGACTACGATGTTGTGGCCATTACGGAGACGTGGGTAGAACAAGGACAGGAATGGTTGTTGGACGTTCCGGGGTATAGATGTTTCACTAAGTGTAGGGAAGCTGGTAAAAGAGGTGGAGGAGTGGCATTGTTAATCAAGGATAGTTTAACGGCTGCGGAAAGGCACTTCGTGGGGGATCTGCACACTGAGGTAATATGGGCTGAAGTTAGAAATAGGAAAGGAGTGGTCACGTTGCTAGGAGTTTACTATAGGCCCCCAAATAGTAATAGAGATGTGGAGGAAGAAATTGCTAAGCAGATTATGGATATGTGTGGGGGTCACAGGGTAGTTGTCATGGGGGACTTTAACTTTCCAAATATTGATTGGAACCTTTGTAGGTCAAATAGTTTGGATGGGGCAGTTTTTGTGCAGTGTGTGCGGGAGGGTTTCCTGACACAATATGTGGATGGGCCGACTAGAGGTGAGGCCACATTGGATTTGGTACTGGGAAATGAACCGGGCCAAGTGTTAGATTTGGTTGTGGGAGAGCAATTTGGAGATAGTGACCACAATTCGGTGTCTTTTGTTATTGCAATGGAGAGGGATAGGGCCGTACGGCAGGGCAAGGTTTACAATTGGGGGAGGGGTAATTATGATGCGATTAGGCAAGAATTAGGGGGCATAAGTTGGGAACAGAAACTGTCAGAGAAAGGAACTAATGAAAAGTGGAACTTTTTCAAGGAACAAATACTGGATGTCCTTGATAGGTATGTTCCTGTCAGGCAGGGAGGAAATGGCCGAGTGAGGGAACCATGGTTCACAAAAGAGGTGGAATGTCTTGTGAAAAGGAAGAGGGAAGCTTATGTAGGGATGAGGAAACAAGGTTCAGATGGCTCGATTGAGGGTTACAAGTTAGCAAGGAATGAGCTGAAAAAGGGGCTTAGGAGAGCTAGGAGGGGACATGAGAAGTCCTTGGCGGGTCGGATCAAGGAAAACCCCAAGGCTTTTTACTCTTATGTGAGGAATAAAAGAATGACCAGGGTGAGGTTAGGGCCGGTCAAGGACAGTAGTGGGAACTTGTGTATGGAGTCAGTAGAGATAGGCGAGGTGATGAATGAATACTTTTCTTCAGTGTTCACCAAGGAGAGGGGCCATGTTTTTGAGGAAGAGAAGGTGTTACAGGCTAATAGGCTGGAGGAAATAGATGTTCGGAGGGAGGATGTATTGGCAGTTTTGAATAAACTGAAGGTCGATAAGTCCCCTGGGCCTGATGAAATGTATCCTAGGATTCTGTGGGAGGCAAGGGATGAGATTGCAGAGCCTTTGGCGCTGATCTTTGGGTCCTCGCTGTCCACGGGGATGGTGCCAGAGGACTGGAGAATGGCGAATGTTGTTCCTCTGTTTAAGAAAGGGAATAGAAATGACCCTGGTAATTATAGACCGGTTAGTCTTACTTCGGTGGTTGGTAAATTGATGGAAAGGGTCCTTAGGGATGGGATTTACGACCATTTAGAAAGATGCGGATTAATCCGAGATAGTCAGCACGGATTCGTGAAGGGCAAGTCGTGCCTCACAAATTTGATAGAATTTTTTGAGGAGGTAACTAAGTGTGTTGATGAAGGTAGGGCAGTTGATGTCATATACATGGATTTTAGTAAGGCGTTTGATAAGGTCCCCCATGGTCGGCTTATGATGAAAGTGAGGAGGTGTGGGATAGAGGGAAAGTTGGCCGATTGGATAGGTAACTGGCTGTCTGACCGAAGACAGAGGGTGGTGGTCGATGGAAAATTTTCGGATTGGAGGCAGGTTGCTAGCGGTGTGCCGCAGGGATCAGTGCTTGGTCCTCTGCTCTTTGTGATTTTTATTAATGACTTAGAGGAGGGGGCTGAAGGGTGGATCAGTAAATTTGCTGATGACACCAAGATTGGTGGAGTAGTGGATGAGGTGGAGGGCTGTTGTAGGCTGCAAAGAGACATAGATAGGATGCAAAGCTGGGCTGAAAAATGGCAAATGGAGTTTAACCCTGATAAATGTGAGGTGATTCATTTTGGTAGGACTAATTTAAATGTGGATTACAGGGTCAAAGGTAGGGTTCTGAAGACTCTGGAGGAACAGAGAGATCTTGGGGTCCATATCCACAGATCTCTAAAGGTTGCCAGTCAAGTGGATAGAGCTGTGAAGAAGGCCTATAGTGTGTTAGCTTTTATTGACAGGGGGTTGGAGTTTAAGAGCCGTGGGGTTATGCTGCAACTGTACAGGACCTTGGTGAGACCACATTTGGAATATTGTGTGCAGTTCTGGTCACCTCACTATAAGAAGGATGTGGAAGCGCTGGAAAGAGTGCAGAGGAGATTTACCAGGATGCTGCCTGGTTTGGAGGGTAGGTCATATGAGGAAAGGTTGAGGGAGCTAGGGCTGTTCTCTCTGGAGCGGAGGAGGCTGAGGGGAGACTTAATAGAGGTGTATAAAATGATGAAGGGGATAGATAGAGTGAACGTTCAAAGACTATTTCCTCGGGTGGATGGAGCTATTACAAGGGGGCATAACTATAGGGTTCGTGGTGGGAGATACAGGACGGATATCAGAGGTAGGTTCTTTACGCAGAGAGTGGTTGGGGTGTGGAATGGACTGCCTGCAGTGATAGTGGAGTCAGACACTTTAGAAACATTTAAGCGGTTATTGGATAGGCACATGGAGCACACCAGGATGATAGGGAGTGGGATAGCTTGATCTTGGTTTCAGATAAAGCTCGGCACAACATCGTGGGCCGAAGGGCCTGTTCTGTGCTGTACTGTTCTATGTTCTATGTTCTATCATCCATATGTTTATCCAATAACCACTTGAACGCTCTCAACGTTGACGAGTCCGCTTCCACTCCCTCCCCCGGCAGCGAGTTCCAGGCACCCACCACCCTCTGTATAAAAAAACTTGCCTCGTACATCTCCTTTAAACCTTGCCCCTCGCACCTTAAACCTGTGCCCCCCCCTAGTAATCGACTCTTCCACCCTGGGGGGAAAAAGCTTCTGACTATCCACTCTGTCCATGCCCCTCATAATCTTGTAGACTTCTATCAGGTCTCCCCTTCAACCTCCGTCGTTCCAGTGAGAACAAACCAAGTTTCTCCAACCTCTCCTCATAGCTAATGCCCTCCAGACCAGGGCAACATCCTGGTAAATCTTTTCTGTACTCTCTCCAAAGCCTCCACATCCTTCTGGCAGTGTGGCGACCAGAATTGAACACTATATTCCAAGTGCGGCCTAACTAAGGTTCTATAAAGCTGCAACATGACTTGCCAATTTTTAAACTCAATGCCCCGGCCGATGAAGGCAAGCATGCCGTATGCCTTCTTGACTACCTTCTCCACCTGCGTTGCCACTTTCAGTGACCTGTGTACCTGTACACCCAGAGGGGTAGAGTTCAGGTGGGGGTTCAGGTGTTTCTAATGCGTCAGTGCAGACTCGATGGGATGAAGGGCCTCTTCTGTACTGTAGGATACTTTGATCCTGTAAAACACCATCTGCCATTCGCCAGCCCACTGGCCCAATTGATCAAGATTAATATTAGAACATAGAACAGTCCAGCACAGAACAGGCCCTTCGGCCCACGATGTTGTGCCGAGCTTTATCTGAAACCAAGATCAAGCTATCCCACTCCCTATCATCCTGGTGTGCTCCATGTGCCTATCCAATAACCGCTTAAATGTTCCTAAAGTGTCTGACTCCACTATCACTGCAGGCAGTCCATTCCACACCCCAACCACACTCTGCGTAAAGAACCTACCTCTGATATCCTTCCTGTATCTCCCACCACGAACCCTATAGTTATGCCCCCTTGTAATAGCTCCATCCACCCGAGGAAATAGTCTTTGAACGTTCACTCTATCTATCCCCTTCATCATTTTATAACCCTCTATTAAGTCTCCCCTCAGCCTCCTCCGCTCCAGAGAGAACAGCCCTAGCTCCCTCAACCTTTCCTCATAAGACCTACCCTCCAAACCAGGCAGCATCCTGGTAAATCTCCTCTGCACTCTTTCCAGCGCTTCCACATCCTTCTTATAGTGAGTGGATATTCTGTGGATTGGCCATGCTAAATTGCCCCTTAGTGTCAATAGTGAGTGAAGTTAACCCCCCACAATTGTTGCCTTCAAAACATGGGAGGGTGAGCTGTGAGGAGGATGCAGAGAAGCTTCAGCGTGATTTGGACAGGCTGCGTGTGTGGGTATCCGCATGGCAGATGCAGCATAATGTAGATCAGTGTGAGGTTGTCACTTGGGTAGCAATAATAGGAAGACAGATTATTACTGGAATGGGTGTGAATCGAGAGAGGGGGGATACTCAGCGAGACCTTGGAGCCCTCGTGCATCAGTCGCTGAGAGTAAGCGCGCAGGTACAGCAGGCAGTGAAGAAGGTGAATGGTATGTTGGCCTTCATAGCGAGAGGATTGGAGTCTCGGGATAGGGATGTTTTGCTGCAATTGTACAGGGCGTTGGTGAGGCCACACCTGGAGTATTGTGTGCAGTTTTGGTCTCCTTATCTGAGGAAGGATGTCCTTGCTATAGAGGGAGTGCAGCGAAGGTTTACCAGGCTGATTCCTGGGATGGCAGGTCTGTCATATGAGGAGAGACTAAGTCGGTGAGGATTATATTCACTGGAGTTTAGGAGAGTGAGAGGGAATCTCATAGAAACTTATAAAATTCTAACAGGGTTCGACAGGGTTAGATTCAGAAAGAATGTTCCCGATGGTGGGGGAAGTCCAGAACCAGTGGGGGGGTCATAGTTTGAGGATAAGGGGGTTAAACCTTTTAGGACTGAGGTGTGGAGAAAATTCTTCACCCAGAGGGTGGTGAATGTGTGGAATTCACTCCCACAGAAAGTAGTTGAGGCCAAAACGTTGTGTGTGATTTCCCAGAAGAAATTAGATATCGCTCTCGGGGCTAAAGGGATCGAGGGATATGGGGGGGGGAAATCAGGATATTGAATTTGATCCTCAGCCGTGAATTCATAATGAATGGTGGAGTAGGCTGGAAGGGCTGAATGGCCTCCTCCTGCTTCTAGTTTGTGTGTTCCATAGCCTTGACCACTTTTCTCTCTCTCTCTCTCTTGTTACCCCCTCCCTCTCTCCTCCCCTCCCCCTCCCTCTCTCACTCTCATTCCCTTCCATCCTCCTCTCTCTCTCCTCCCCCTCCTCTCTCTCACCGTTCCCTCCCTCCCTCTTGTTCCCTCTCTGTCTCCTTCCCTCCCTCCCTCTCCACTCTCATTCCCTTCCTCCCTCTCTTTCCTTCCCCTCCTCTCTCGTTCCCCCTCTCTCTTCTCTCTCCTTCCCTCCCTCTTTTCCTCTCCTTGTTCCCTCTCTCCCCCTCTCTCCCTCTCTCTCTCTCCTTCCCCTCCCCCTTTCTCTCTCTCTCTCTCCCCTCCTCTCTAATTCCCCCTTCTCTCTCCCTTGTTCCCTTCCTCTCCCTTTCTCTCTCTCTCTCTCATTCCCTCCTTTTCTCTCTCTCTCTCATTCCCTCCCTTCTCTCTCTCTCTCATTCCCTCCCTCTCTCTCTCTCTCATTCCCTCCCTCTCTCTCTCTCTCATTCCCTCCCTCTCTCTCTCTCTCATTCCCTCCCTCCCTCTCTCTCTCTCATTCCCTCCCTCCCTCTCTCTCTCTCATTCCCTCCCTCTCTCTCTCTCTCTCATTCCCTCCCTCTCTCTCTCTCATTTCCTCCCTCTCTCTCTCTCATTCCCCTCCCTCTCTCTCTCTCTCTTCATTCCCTCCCCCCCCTCTCTCTCTCTCTCTCATTCCCTCCCCCCTCTCTCTCTCTCTCATT
>NW_027594489.1:0-16868 GCF_964213995.1 Mustelus asterias | reverse complement strand
AGGCAGCCTGAAGCAGCTCCCCACCCCCTCCCCGACTGCAATCGCGGGGGCCCGTGGCCGAAGATGCAGTTCCCGCTGACCTCCTGCTGCTCAGGCCAATCGCGGACCACCTCCCTCTCCCCACTAATCGCTGCAGAGTGGCAGCAAGCCCCCTCTCCCTCCTTCCCCCCACCAATCGCTGAATAGTAACAGCGGGCCCCCTACCCTCATTAGCCCTGCCCCCAGCTGGTCCCTCCTCCATTAGCCCCACCCCACTGGCCCTGCCCAACATTAGCCCTGCCCCAGTACTGCCTGGTGGGCATTGTCCAGATGCCAGACTGGCATTGCCCAGGTGCCAGGGTGGCATTGCCAGTCCGGCACTGCTAAAGAGGCAACCTCCGCTTGCCCTCGGCCTAGCCGGGGGGCCTCAATGGCCTCCGGTTCCACAGGCGAGGCCGAGCCGATGGCTCCTCGTTCAAGGGGAGCATGTCTATTCCTCGCCAGCGAGAACCTTTCCCGGCGAGGTCATAAATGCAGGTGAGCCCAGACGATTGAGCGCCGGACTCGCTAATGACATGTAAATGCTTCTTTAAATATATTTCAATAAATTAACCTGCCTCTCGCCCATTTCCGACGAGAGGCTGACCGCACTGGAAATCCGGCGCTCGTAAAATGGCGGGGGTTGTGAAAACCGGCGCCAATCGCGCTAATCGCTTTATGCCCCACTTTACGCGCCTGAAAATGGATGCAACGCGATGGTAAAATCGCAGCCTAAGGGGCAATTTAACATGGTTAATCAACCTAACCCGCACATCTTTGAACTGTGGGAGGAAACCGGAGCACTCAGAGGAAACACATGCAGACACAAGGAGAATGTGCAAACCCCAGACAGACAGCCACCCAAGGCTGGAATTTAACCCGGGTCCCTGGTGCTGTGAGGCAGTAGTCTTGCCAACATTTATCTCCTCTCTCCCTGTGCCACAGTGTGTCTTAGTATATAGTGTAGAAAGAATGTTATTTAACTCACATTAAGATCTTTCTGAAAGTAAGGTCAGATTAAGTTTACATATATTTAACACCCTGGGAAACAAGCAATTTAGCAATATATTAATGGAGCAGTCATTATAGACATATTTGGAATACAGATACATTAATCAGTGCATGGACTAGATCAGATAAATACAACAGAGAAGGTGAGTTTAAATTCAATGTTACGGACAGGAGGGGGACTTAATTTAAACAATCCTCATTTTTCCTCTCGCTACCCATCCGCAACAAAAGGGTGGTTTGATTTCTGATTTTCCCCTTTTTAAGTGGTGGCTTATTTTCCCCAACCCTTCAGTTGGCATGGTACAAATCTCTATTGACAATCCTACAGCAAGTCAAGACAATGTAAAATAAGAGGATTTGTTTATTTTACAGACATAAAACACAGGAATGGGATTTTGCAATGGTTGCCCATTTTTGCACTCATACAAAAAGCTGGGAGCTGGCAGCTTGACCTTGCTGGAGTGAAGGGGGGGGGGTCATGAAGGCCCCCCCAGAAGGTCAGGGGTAAGGGGAGTGCCCCCTGGGTATTTGCCAGCTGGCAGTGCCAGCCTAGACCCCGGCACTGCCCAAGGGGCAAAGTGGCAATGCCCAGAGGGCACCTTGGCCCACCAGGCGTCAGGCAATGCCAAGGAGGTGGGGCCAGAGGATGGGGGCCTATTGCGGATGGGGCCTCTGGGTGGAGATGGGTGGGGGATCCCGCTGCCACTCTGCAGTCAAGATCATGGGCAGAGGGAGGGAAGGGCTGATCAAGGCTTGCCATTGGGGTAGTGGGGGGAGGAGTGGTCAGCCTATCTGGGAAGGGTGGGGGGAGGCGAATTGTGGAAATCGGGACTGCCAGGGGCGGGGGTGTGGGTGGAGTGGAGGGTGGGAGGCCAGTGATTGGGGGATGAGGGGCTCTGCAAGCCTGAGTGCAGGGCCTGAGTGGGGAGGGAGACTGAGTGGGGGGCTTGAGGATGGGCCTGATGGAGGAGCCTGATAGGGGGTCAGGTCACCATCATGCCTGCGTTGTGTGGGGGTGGGGGGGGGGGGCGAGTGGGGGGGCGCTGAGCAGTGACCCATTATTTGAGTGGTGGGAAAAGGATGCCCCTATTTGGTGAGGGGTTGGTGGTGCTCCCCTGGTCAGCGGAGCGGGGGTCACCATTTCTTATTTTGGGCTAGAGGGGGAACCTGTCTCTGAGCGCAGAGATCGAGATTTAAAAATGGCGCCCCAGTCTCTGAACAATGGTGCAGGTTGTTGGGTTCCCCATGATGGCCTCATTTGAATCCCACCTGACAGATGCTGCGAGCTTGTTTTCCCGCTGACGTGGGCACTTCGTTCCAATTTGGGAGAATTGCAGCCTTTGTACTTCATCAAGTGCCTTTCAAATGTCAAAGAATATTACATTCACGGATATCCCTCATCCATTAGCTAAGTCAAAAGATTGAAGTGGTGATTTGTTTTGATGGCTTTGGTACTTACTGGGTGAACGTTAACAGCATTTTGCAAAATACCTTCCAGTATTGTACTACTCGCAGATGTCAACTCTTGAATGAACTCCAGAGCCTCCCTTTTTTAGCACTCAGTTCCCTAAGGATTCTTGTGGTCTAGGTAGTCTGGTATACATTCAAGCCCTAAATTTCACAAGGCAATTTTAGGCTGGTGTGGTGCATTGGAAGGGGCTCTCAGGTGCTAACCTTGTTTTGATTGGTGTGCTCAACTCATTAAATATCAAATTCTGATTCAGCAGCACAACTCAGTGCGGCACAGCGCTCACCTCTGGGCGCGGTTTGAAATTAGGGGTGCAGCCTTCAGAATGCCAAGAATGGATGAAGATTACAACGGCAGGCAAAGGGAGCACCAGTTTTGTAGGAAGGTTTTGATACTTCTGTGGCACTTCTAAAGCCTGGAATATCTTACAGAGGAACTCAAAGATGAAAGCAAAGCATTGCTAGGAAGCAGAAAAAAAGGAGAGAATGTCATTAAGATCTTCAGAAACTCTTGGGTGAAATGCAGCAGAAGAGAGAAGCCCTCTGAGAAGTGACACAAACCCTATTGATGTTACCTGCGAGCGCATCCCAACTTGAAACACTGGTTCGTGGTGGTGTATGTTTTTTTTCTGGAATATTGTGAGGAGTCACATTAAACTCCAGTGAGGAACCAATC
Source organism: Mustelus asterias (assembly GCF_964213995.1). Classification (NCBI taxonomy): domain Eukaryota; kingdom Metazoa; phylum Chordata; class Chondrichthyes; order Carcharhiniformes; family Triakidae; genus Mustelus; species Mustelus asterias. Next base: position 13,696 of record NW_027594489.1, on the reverse strand, counting down.
CAGTTGTCATATAAAAATTACTAAAGAATATTTATCAACTTAAAAAAAAAGAAAAATACACACAGCAAGGATGAAAATACTCTAAGACACATAACTAAACACACACACAGTTTATGTAGAAATTACTCCTTGTTCCAAAATATATCTATGATCCATGAACTCAATACGATTTCACTTTCCCAAACAACAGCCAAGTTAAATAAATCTACAAGTCAAATCCAGCTTATAGTAACCACACAATACAGGGCTAGTGATGAGCCTGGGAAACATCTTTTCCTAGTCCAACAAAGATATTTAAACTGCCATTACAAAGGTTTTCCTATAATTCCTTGGTTGTAAGATTTAGATGCAATGTTGTAGCATCTCTGTGAAGATGTTACATGACCCCTCAGCTGTGAAATGGCTGTGAAATGGCTGTGAGTGCCGGACTGGCTTCTGGCTGTGAGGCGTAGTCTCGCCGGTCTGTTTCTGAGAGGGGTAACAGTTATACTGAATCCCCTTTTTACTATTTCAAACTGAATTATTTCTTTGTGTGGAGCTTAGCATTTCTATAGTCCTGAATCACCCAGTTATTTATAAAAACTGTTCCTGCTTAGGGAGCTTAACATTTCTATAGCAGTCATCTAAGTAACCTGTTTCTTCACATAGAGCAATTCACACCTGATCATCTTTAGACGCTCTCATGCCTTTGGAAATATCCTGATCATTTTGGAGACTTGCCTGCCCCGGAAATGCTGGCTGCTACTGTTGCTAGGCAGATTTCTAGATTTCAGGCCTTTTTAAATTCTTGCTCCTATTGCTAGGCAGATTTCTACCTTTTAGGCCTTTTAAAATTCATGTTACTGTTGCTGTTTGGCAGTTCCTTGACAGTATCAATGAGAGAAGATTTCATAAAAGTCTTGCATGCGATCAGGAGGGAGGTGGCAGTGGTATTGAGCCACAACACTCAACAGAGCGATGATAGAAAAGGTTTAGCAGTAAGGGCTACTTTCTAAGAAATATAAGGAAAGTGTATACACTCAAATTAAAAAAAGACATCTAGATGAATGGTTATGTTAAAAGCAAGCTTTTAACCCGCAGAGATAACACGCAATTTGATTCCTTATCGATGTAATTGAAGAACACCTTATACCTATAATGTTTGAAAGCCTTTTGATCTCAGTTTTTTTCTCAAGTGCAAGATAAAAAAGGGCAGCAGGTAAAGAGCTTTTCCAAATAAGCAGGCTGAGGGGGCCGTTAGGCTTTGAAGCAGAAAGCCACAGTTTTTGCATAAGGCTTAGGAAGTCTGAAATGCTGAAGAAACATTTCATAAGACTTGTTATTTGAGCCTAGTAAAACGAGCCATGAAAAATGGTGTATTCTGTATTTTGCATAATTGTTTGAACTACATGAATCTGAACCTCACCAAGTGGTAACTCAGTATACTTTACTTAGAATTCTATAGAATATACGGCACAGCAAAGGCTATTTTTTTCCAACCAGTCCATGCTTTATATTCCACTTAAGTCACATTCCATCCCTCCCCACATAACTCTATCAGCATAACTCACTATATCATGCTTCCTCGTATACTTATTCAGCCTCACCTTGAATACCTCTGTCTGCCTCAATCACTCCCTGTAGTGACGATTTCCACATTTCCACCGCTCTCTGAATTCTCTTTCTGATTTTGTACGTATTATTATTGACAGCCTCTAGATTTTCTCTTCCCAATCAGTGGAAGCACATTCTCTGGGCGGGGTTTTCCGGCTGCGCTTGCTGCAACATTGGAAAATCCCGCCCGAAGTCAACAGACTTTTGCATGGTCCGTGCCCCGCCCTCTACGATTCCCGTGGTAGGCGGGATGGGAAAATTCTGCACTCGATGCCTATTTTCAAGAGAAAAGAGACCCAGCCTATCCATAATTACTTGATAAGTGTAGCATTGCATTTTTGCTATCATCATTTTTTGCATTCTCACCAGTACTTCTACATCCTTTGATGACTGGAACACTTTTCCAAGTGTAGTTTAATATAGGTTTGCTATAAGTTTAATATTGGCATTGGAGGGAGTGCAGAGAAGGTTCACCAGGTTGATACCGGAGATGAGGGGTTTGGATTATGAGGAGAGGCTGAGGAGATTGGGTTTGTACTCGTTGGAGTTTAGAAGGATGAGGGGGGATCTTATGGAGACTTATAAGATAATGCGGGGGCTGGATAGGGTGGAGGCGGAGAGATTCTTTCCACTTAGTAAGGAAGTTAAAACTAGAGAACACAGCCTCAAAATAAAGGGGGGTCGGTTTAAGACAGAGTTGAGGAGGAACTTCTTCTCCCAGAGGGTGGTGAATCTCTGGAATTCTCTGCCCACTGAGGTGGTGGAGGCTACCACGCTGAATATGTTTAAAGCGCGGATGGATGGATTCCTGATCGGTAAGGGAATTAAGGGTTATGGGGATCAGGCGGGTAAGTGGAACTGATCCACGTCAGATCAGCCATGATCTTATTGAATGGCGGGGCAGGCTCGAGGGGCTAGATGGCCTACTCCTGCTCCTATTTCTTATGTTCTTATGTTCTTATGTAACCGTTAATCTTGTCATTCCTATCCCTCTCAAAATAAACCCAAGCACTTGCCTTGCCATTTTGTGGCCTTATTAAGTTTTTTCTCTACTTTTAGTGATTTTTGCATTTACGCACCCAGGTCCCTTTCTTCACACTTAGATTCTTATTTTCCAAATAATATGTGACAATATGCATGGTGGGAAGAAGAGATAATTGAAAGATGCATTCCCTGACAATGATCAGTGTGAATTTTTTGAACCTTTCCCAGCACTGCAGCAAAGCCCCTGGGGCAGGATTCTGATGGGCAGGGCGAGCCGGTAAAGTCGTGGGAGAGCTGGGAAATCAGGTTTGCGCCCAATTTTTCGTGATTTTACCGGCACCAGATATCTGGCGCAGTCAGCCTCGTGCCCATTTCCGGTGCGAGGCTGAATAAATTATTTAAATATATTTAAAACCTAATTTTAATGAAATAAGCGAGTCCGGAACTCAACCATCTGTGCTCACTTGCCTCTATTGTCTTGCCGGTAGAGGTTCTTTCTGGCGAGAATGACAGCTGGTCCCCAGCAACGAGGACCAAACGTGATGGCCTCGCCAGTAGAACCGGAGGTCATTGAGGCTCCCCAAGGAGGTCAGGGGCCAGGGGAGAGTACCCTTTGGGCAGTGCCTGCTTAGCACACTGGGACTGCCCACCAGGCACCCTGGCACTGCCCACTGGGCAACAGGCAGTGCCAAAGGGGCAGGACCTGAGGGTGTGTGGCCTACTTGGTGGTGTGAGGGTAGACCAGGGCAGGCCACTCTGCATTGTGATCGGTGGGAGGAAGGAGGAGGACTGAGTCCGTGGCCTGCTTTAGGCCATAGAGGCCTTGTAAAAACAGCAGAGGTGTGTGAGAGGTCTCTGCTGCTCAGAGCAGAGAGACCTGCACATGCGTAATGGTGCTCTCTGCTGGTCTAGGCCAGCGTTCTGGCAATTTAAGCTCCTCCCCTTCCCCTCCAAACAAGAAACGGGTTTTGACATTTTTTCCTGCTCTAAGTGCATAAAATTGCAGATTTGGACTCGGCCAAAAAACAGAAACTCTCCCATTTTCATACTCATTCTGGACTAAGAATTTTTTTCAAAAGATTGCCCCCTCCTAATTTAAATATGCAGAATCGGCTTTCAACCGATTTCACCCAACCGCCTCAATTCTCCCATCTGCTGGCACAACATGAAGCTGGCAGGAATCATTACTGGTCTCCACAAATGGAAAACAGACGTGATGACCATTGGAGCCCCTGGACGGTCAGGACATGGCTGGTTAGTGCCCCCGGCATCCTGGCCGTGCCAACCTGTTTTGTAGGCAATTTTATCAAATCATTTAGTTAGAATTCCCACAGAATTAGGACTTATGATTTTTCTTCAACCTCCTTGCCCATCCGTTTTACCTCACTGCTAATGTACTCTTGAGATGAACATTGAAATATTCTCAAGCAATTTCTCTACAACATATTAGGCCATTCCTTTATTTCAGGAATGTCATAGTGATTATAATGGAGTTAGTTAAGGTTGAGTTTGCTGCTTATAAGAATTGCACAGATGTGTACTGCTTTTTGGAACAGTGTGCTTTCTACGCTCTTGGACTATGAGATGTTTTCAGCAGAATCCAACTGGTCAAAACTGAATAATGGAAACTTCAGATATATTCTAGACTTTTGCTCAATTTGTGGGTCAGGGAGAAATTGACAGATCTCTATTTTTCACGTTGATTTATTAACTTGGCCACAGCTGTTCTCTTTATTTATTAACGATCTAGATGACGGGACTGGGGGCATTCTGGCCAAGTTTGCCGATGATACAAAGATAGGTGGAGGGGCAGGTAGTATTGAGGAGGTGGGGAGGCTGCAGAAAGATTTAGACAGTTTAGGAGAGTGGTCCAAGAAGTGGCTGATGAAATTCAACGTGGGCAAGTGCGAGGTCGTGCACTTTGGAAAAAAGAATAGAGGCATGGACTATTTTCTAAACGGTGACAAAATTCATAATGCTAAAGTGCAAAGGGACTTGGGAGTCCTAGTCCAGGATTCTCTAAAGGTAAACTTGCAGGTTGAGTCCGTAATTAAGAAAGCAAATGTAATGTTGTCATTTATCTCAAGAGGCTTGGAATACAAAAGCAGGGATGTACTTCTTAGGCTTTATAAAGCACTGGTTAGGCCCCATTTGGAGTACTGTGAGCAATTTTTGGCCCCACACCTCAGGAAGGACATACTGGCACTGGAGCGGGTCCAGCGGAGATTCACACGGATGATCCCAGGAATGGTAGGCCTGACATACGATGAACGTCTGAGGATCGTGGGATTGTATTCATTGGAGTTTAGGAGGTTGAGGGGAGATCTGATAGAAACTTACAAGATAATGAACGGCTTAGATAGGATGGACGTAGGGAAGTTGTTTCCATTAACAGGGGAGACTAGGACGCGGGGGCACAGCCTTAGAATAAAAGGGAGTCACTTTAGAACAGAGATGAGGAGAAATTTCTTCAGCCAGAGAGTGGTGGGTCTGTGGAATTCATTGCCACAGAGGGCTGTGGAGGCCGAGACGTTGAGCGTCTTCAAGACAGAAATGGATAAATTCTTGATTTCTCGAGGAATTAAGGGCTATGGGGAGAGAGCGGGTAAATGGAGTTGAAATCAACCATGATTGAATGGTGGAGTGGACTCGATGGGCCGAATGGCCTTACTTCCGCTCCTATGTCTTATGGTCTTATGGTCTTAACTTCCTTCACAATATTGAACAAGTAGAGTATGTAGGATATCAAATTATACATGATCTGTTGAGGAAATAGGCTGGGTGATCTTTCCTTTTTTATCATTTCTTTGAACAAATTATAGATTGCAATTTTAATATTTCAGACTTCAGCTTTGTAGGGCCTAAATTTCAAATTTACTAAAGTTTGGTGTAAATACAATCTGCATTAATTTATTAAGCTGTGTAATAGCAAAGCCAGGGAGGTAGTGGAAGCAGATACGATAGTGACTTTTAAGGGGCATCTGGACAAATACATGAATAGGTTGGGAATGGAGGGATATGGTCCCCGGAAGGGTAGGTGGTTTTAGTTCAGTCAGGCAGCATCGTTGGTGCTGTAATTTTCTTTGTCCTTTGTTCTTTGTCACAAAGAGAGGAATTGCATTGATACAAGAGAAGCTATATTTCCCCATTTGCAATTCGTGAAATAATTATTTGTGCAATCTGTGGTGCTACATGTCTTCACAATCTTGTTTCTTTTTAAAATTAGAACTTTTCTAATTCCAGGCTTATTTATGAAGGAATTCCCATATCAGAGATGACTCAGGAAAATGTACAGGGTAGTGTCAGAACCTTACCACCAGTTTCACCCGGGTTTCTCTTGGAATGGCAAAGAATTGCAGAATATTATGTGGAGAGACCCAGAATGATGCTCACTGGAGAATCGGTAAGCAATTCATATAGCAATCTTTGTTGTGCTATTGTGAAAAAATATTGTTGAATTAAACCACAGGCTTTGGTTGCTCCATAACTGTTGCTGAAGATGAATATCTTGTTCATAAACTGAAAGAAAGTAATAATTAATGATAAATGATTAAATATTTTGGGACCAAAGTTTCTCAGGGTCAGAATGTAACAACCAAAACTTAGATGCGTGCCTGACCTGGAATATGGTACAAAATAACGCGATAAGGAATCAGGCATGCATCATGGCATCTTCGTGCAGTCGCGTGATATTTTAATAGGCGGTCATGAGTGTGAGTTGGATGTGCACCTGCTGACAACCAAGAAGGCAATTTAAATGATTTAACCACCAATCAGCCTGGATTTTACATTGCCTGTGCGGTTTTTAGGTTGACGCATGGGCAACATGGGTGGGCAGCCAATCCATTTTTGTCATCCAAGGGTGGGATAAAATAAAGCAGGAGCAAAAGCAAGCTGAGTTGGTAGGAGTTACTGATAGTTTGGTGTGGGCTTATACAAGAGTTTTGTGAAGATTTTCACTGCTTTCTTTTGAGGTTTCTGCAAACCATTTGGAATTTTCAGGGCATTTCAGTCTTGTAACATCTCTCTGCGATTTCCAACCATTTGCCACCCACAGTCTGTGGGTCAGCCACATTAGTATCTCCGCAGATGGGTATTGTGTACTTAGCAGAGAACACCTCCTCTGAGAAGGAAAACAAAGGCCAAAGAGAAGGCAAGCCAGGTGGCTGCAGGCATCACCTCAGGGAAGGGACACAGGCACTAAGTGTTCGGGGTCAGCAGGGAAGTCAAGGAGGATGGCCTCGCAGAAGATGCCACTATCTAGGTGCCAGGGTGTACAGGCAGTGATCCAAAAACCTCGGCATGACAGAGATCCAGTGTCATGGAAGGCTTTCAAGGGAAACCACCATGTCCATTTGCCAGATGATTGGGGCAGTCAGCTGTGCATAGCTGAGTCAAGCTGGTGACTGACACTCTGTTCAGTTGGGTAAGCACATTCATCCATTTCAGGATGCACCAAGCCAGCCAGGCTGACTGGTACAGAGACATTGCAGCTATTGCAGGGTTTTTCTGCATCCAGCGTGCCACTGATTGCAATTATGTAGCCAGCAAGGTGCCAGGCAGCCAGTTAGGTGCCCTGGTCAATAGGAAGGGGTATCACAACCTGAATGTTCAAATCATGTGCCAACTCAGGACCCAGATTCTACAGGTTTGTGCAAAGTACTATGGCAGCTCCCACAATACCTACATACTGAGACACGCACAAGTGTCAAGGATATTAATGGCTCCAGCTTGCCTTGAGAGATGTTTGCTGGGTGACAAGGTGGCACCCGGGGACTGAGGCAGAGGAGAGATACAATCGCTGTCATGTCTCCACAAGGACGGTGGTGGAAAGGAAAACAGTCTGCAAAACAAATGAGGTTCCAATGCCTGCACTACTCTGGTATACCCTGCAATATCCACCAGAGTGAGTTTTGCTCATCGTTGTTGTCTGCTATGCTCTGCATAATCTTGCTCTTTCAAAGGGAGGACCGCTGGACCAGGAAGACACTGAGGCAGTTGCACTTCCCTGAGAGGAGGAATACAATGAAGACTCAGATACAGAGTCTTGGCAGGCAGATGGTGAGGATGAGGAGCCAGAAATGAGGAACCTTCAGGGAGGCAGGGACACCAGAGGGGCCATGATCCCGGGTCCCTTCAGCCAGTTTGCCAAGGCTGAGACCAAGGGTCCCACCTCCTTCCCAAACATTTCCCACAAAAACATGCCATGGACCCAATGTCAAATCACTGCCTGAATAATAAAATTTGCTGCCCCAACCATCTTTCACCAGGCACTGATGAGGCAAAAAAGACCCATTGAAAACAGGACACTCCGGGCTTCTCAACAAAGTAGCCATTTCTCTTAATGACATTTAAGAAATGAAACAAAATATGCAACCTTAGCTGATAACTATGTGATATTAAACGAAACAAAAGACACCACTGCAAACCCATTGCTGTGCTCACATTGGCTAAAGCTTACATTGGTGCTATCTCTTAATGCTCCCCCTCGCTGGCAGTGGCATTAGAGGCAGATTGCTGACTGTGATGTCTTGTTGGCCCCGATGACCTTGGTGATCATCCTCTTGCCAGCGGGGTCTGAGCAGGCTCTGCCTGGGAGGATGTATTCAGTGACATGACTGGGAACTCCTCAATCGTCACGGACTCTGAGGATGGTGCGGTGACTGGTAGAGAGGCAGAGGAGCTGCCACCATCGTCTTGGGCGCCATAAGAGAAGCCCACAGAAATGACTGGCAGTTTATCTGCCAGTGTGAGGTATGTCTGTGCCTCTCTGGTCATCATTGATGGATGGGCACCGAGCAGAGAGACTGGGTGCTGCATCCATCTCTGGCACTGGCAGTGACCTGAGGTTATTGGCTGTGTGGGGGTTTGCAGGGTCTGACTGCAACCCCAGGAACCCCTGATTCTGTTCCTAAAGCTGCCTCTGCATAAGAGTCACCACTCTCAATGGAGGAGGCTGTGTGCTTGCAGCTCAAGGTCAGGGCAGCACTCATCCTCCCCATGGACTCCTCCATGACTGAGACCGTGAGACACAGACCCTCAGGGATCTCTGCCAGACCTCCAGTGTCCAGGCTCATCACCTGCCTTGGACTCAGCATGGCCCTGGTCTCCAGCAATCCTCTGACTGCCAGTGCCCTGGCTACTCTCTCTGCCTCCACCAACTGTTCTTGCGACCATGATATGCCCTCATCACTTTGCACTACCATCTGATCTGACAGGCTATTGGCCACCAACATGCCAGTATCTGTGCTGGTGCTTGGTGTGGAGAGAGGATGCGAATGGAGGGTTTTCGGGTTCCTGGAAGGCTCTGGAGGATGTTTTATCTGAGGAAGGAAAAGAATCAGTCTTTACTATTACTCATCACATAGTCCGTGTCCATGAAATGTGGGTGGGTGCGAGTGATGTCAATGGCATCGCAGTGGCTTACTGATTGATGAATTACTGCTCACAGTTTCTCAGAAGCCATTAAAGGGATGAGACAATGCTATATTCTTTTTATTTTTTGCCTGTACTTCTTCTTCCAACTGGACCCTTGTCTTCCTCAGAGGCTCCAACCTCTTCGTGACCTGAGGACCTTCATTCTCTCTCGCATTCAAACTCCAGGGCTCCTGACTCAGGGCTGGTGAAAGTAGTCCGGTTTCCCACACCATCAACAGTGGCAGGTCACTCTGTATTGCTGTGGCTCCATTTCTTCTGTAAGTGCAAATCTCCTTTCAGTACTCAACCCTCCATCTCCAACACCATACCATGCTGTCCCTACCTCCTTTTATCCCCACAAAACATTTGGACATTTCTAACACCTTTGCACTCCTGACCCTTTGATGAACCCAAGGCTTCTGATCTTCTCTTCCAGCCCTAACACACATGGGTGTGTTCTAAGACTCTGATTCCTATACCCATCAGCACAACTAAGGGCAGACATCCTTCCACACTCTCCACACTGGATCCTTGCCAACTCGGTACTCACTCTTGCCGAGCACAGAAGATCATTTAACCTTTTTACAGCATTGATGACATGTGGCGGTGAACTAGGTCACACTCATTGACCTCGGCTGCCATCTATTCCCAGGCCTTCTTGGTGAGGTGAGGCGGCTTCTTCTTGCTATCCCGCAGCATTAGGATGTTCCTCCTGGCAGTCACCACCTCCAGAAGAAACGTGAAGACAGTCGCCTGAGAAATGGGGGTGGGGGCTTGTTGTCCACCTGAAGTGCTTTCCCACCTGGAGTGTCTCCCGGGTGCTGCTGCCATGATGCAGATCTCCATCTGATATCTTGGATGTCTTCTGTGGTTTTGGGCAGCCGCCTTTAAACTTCCTGCCAGGTTGCCATTGGACCCAGCACTCACCATGCTCCCGCTGTGGCTGGCCTCACAGAACCTATTCTGATGTGTTTCACACTGGTCAGCACTTAATTGGCTAGTCAATGTAATATTGGAATTCTGTCCAGGATCTTGGGTGCAACCAGGAAATGCAGCTGTTCTGGTCTCACCTGCCATGAGTGAACGTCATACATACAATTCTTGCCCAGGAATTTGTTAATCTCTTACAATAATTCTGGCAGGAAACTATAGAGCGCTTTAACAACAGTGGAGACTTCTTTGTGTTGTGTTGAGCTGCCTACTGGAACCACTGCATTCTTTCTGGTGCAGATACGCCCACAGTGCTGTTTGGAGGGGAGTTTCATTATTTTGACCTGGTGATAATGAAGGAACAGTGATATAGTTCTAAGTCAGGATGTCATGTATCTTGGCTGCTCTTGTTCTTCTCGGTAGCAGGGTTTGGAAGGTGATGTTGAAGGCGTCTTAGTGTGTTGCTGAAGTGCATCATGTGTATAATACACTGCTGCCACTGCGCATCAATGGAGGAGAGAGTGAATGTTGTAAGTTGATGGATGAGTACTGATCAAGCATTACTGTCACTGTCATTTTGACCCTTTTTAAATAGCTATAAAATTTGAATATGTAAATTGAAAATTAACAGATTATCATTAGTATCTGTTTAGAAGAAATATTTAAAGCCACTTTGTTTTAGTATTTAGTTGGTCAACATTGAAGGCTTTAAATATTGAAATAACTCTTGCTATTTCAGTGTCTGTAATTGTATTCTGCCAATCATTTTCATCGTTTTTAGTCGATTGATGCATTTTACAATGAGTGAAAATTGGTTCACCAATTTCTGTTTGTGTTATGACAGTCAGTGGACTGTGTATCATTGTTTTACATCACTAAGAACCTAGCAGTGTGCAGTGTTAAGTGAAGGGTGAGAGTTTGTTAGGTTGAGCTTGAAAAGGACACAAAAGCTACCGGATGTGGAAAATATGATGTGTTCTGATGTTAAGCTGATATTTGAGCAGTGTTTGGAGTACAAAGCCGTGTATTTGAATTTCAGAGTAAAGTTCGATGGACTGTACATTGAGTTTAACAAGGCAGCTGTGTGAATAGCAGGGAATGGACATTCAGTTCATAGCTCTGACTGAGACATGGCTGAAAGATGGGCAGGATTGGCAGCTTAACATTCTTGTTGCGGTGTATTCAGATGAAATACAGAGGGGGATAAAAGTAGGCGGGGGGTGGCAATATTGATCAAGGAATCAATTATAGCAGTGAAGAGGGATGATATCCTGGAAGGATCATCAAATGAAGCCATATGGAAAGAAGTAAATAACACAAAAGGGACAAACACACTGATGGGTGCGTTCTTTAAGCCCCCAAAACAGTCAAGGAGGGATAAAGGATCGAATATGTAATCAAATTTCAGAAATGTGCAGGAATAATCAGACTTCACACTCTTCAGAACCTATGGCTTCCTGCACTGAGAGACTGGCGGCCGTCATGGAGAGACAAACCAAGCAGCTCACTAATGTGTTTTAACCTGAATTCAATCTCCTCATCTCGGAGCTCAGGTGCCCAGATCCAAGGTGTAAGGGGGACAAGGCACCCGGAATCACAGGGAGGAAAGCAGAGAGGGCCGAATGGGCCTCAGGTTGGCTGATGAGCAGCTGCTACTGCCACTGGGGAGTATCTCTGATAGGGCAGCCTTTCCTCCACTCCTCTACCATTAGTGCCACAGCAACAGGTGAGACTCCTCTCACTGTGTAGGAAACTCCCATCACTCCAGGGCCCACACAGCCTTTTTGGAGATGAGTTGCTTAGATTCTGCATTAAGTGATGGTGATGTGTCTGCTTGCTGTTCTGGCTGTATTTGTGTTTCATATTTGTGGTGAATTGGTTTGGATTTGGATTGACTGATGCCATCAAGGGGATTTGTGCTCATGTCAGCTCCTCTGAATGGCCTTATATGGAGGGGAGGGTGATTTTCCACCCTCAGTTTCAGTGGGCTGGAATGGCAGGGGGCAGAGTATCAAGAGGGAGTTCCAAAAAGGCTTTTAGGCTGGTGGCATTTCCCCACTCAATTGTCCCCTCCCAACATGCAATGACAGGAACTCCATTTCAAAACATTTTAATATAATTATCAGGCCTGCCCAAAGTGGCATTGGCTGTGTGAGTTAGGAGTTCAGGTGAGGGTTTGCTGCTGCTTTATTGCTGAGAGTTCATAACTTATCCTTCTTCTGAAGTATTTGCTTTGTTAGCTTTGTTTTGGGGACTCTTTTGTTTTGATTACTCTCTTGGAGCATTTCTATCAAGTGCTGCCTCCAGTGAACAGGGCAATGCTATCTGCACTTCAGTAGATGGGGATTATGAACTCTGCCCAGGGGAACTCCTCTGAGGAGGATGAGAGGGACAGAATGGAAAGGAGGCCAGGTGTCCCCAGGCAGCGTCACAGAGGGAGACCTGTGAGAGGAGAGGTGTATGAGGCACAAGGGATACAGGGCTAGCAGGGAGAGCAAAGCGGAAGGGATTGCAGAAGAAGCCACTATACTGATAACAGAATGTACAGGCAATGATCCAGTTACCTCAACATGGCGGAGATCCTGTGCCACAGGAGGCTCCACCTCTTTAGGGACACTGGGACATCAATTTGCCAGATGATTGGGCTGGAGATAGCCTCCAACTCTGTGTGGGCACCCAATGCCAGTGCCTCTGAAGGTCACAGTATCCCTCAATTTATTTGCATCGTATCTTTCTGAGGGGTCAATGGGGGATTTGTGTGGTGTGTCCCAATTAGCTGTCCACAGTTGCACCAAGTTTGTCATTGACACACTGTTCAGATTGGTCTGCACATTCATTCATTACTGGATGGACAAAACCAGCCAGGCTGAGCGAGCTAGAGGCTTTGCAACTATTGCTGGGTTCCATCACATCTAGGGTGCCATAGACTGCACTCATGTGGCATTCAAGGTGCCAGCAGGTCAGCTGGTGCTTTTATGAATAGAAAGCGTTACCACTCCATGAACATATAGATAGAACGTGACCACAACCTCTGTCAGGTACCCTGGCAGCTCCCATGATGGACTCCCATGTGCCAAGGCTGTTCATGGCTCCAGCTTGGCTGGATGGTTGTCTTCTGGGTGACAAAGGATATCTCCTGAAAACGTGGCTCATGACGTCACTCCAGTACCCAAGGACAGAAGCAGAGGAGAGATGCAATAGGGTTAATGCTTCCACAGGGGTGGTGGTTGAGAGGACCATTAGGCTACTGAAGATGAGGTTCCACTGTCAGGACCGATCTGGGGGTGCACATGTAATATCCTTCAGAGCATGTGTCACTTATTGTCGTCGTGTGCTGTGCTCTGCATAATCTGACACTGGGAAGGGGGGACCCACTGGATAATGAGGTTAATGAGGCAACTCCATAGACCTCAGATCCCACTATGGATCTGATGAGGAACCTGGGCAGGCACAGGGAAGACTTGGAAGCAGAGTTAAGGAACATTCAAAGAGGCAGGGACACCAAGGATGCCTGGATTCAACGCACCTTTAACTAGGCTACCAAGACATAGCTTTGATCTCAATACAAGGGCTCCATCTCCTTGACACACATTTCTGAGGAGGCAATCCCATGTCCCTAATGTCACCCTGCAACCTCTATAATAAAGTTTGTTGCTACTGCTGCATAAGGCACTGATGAAGCTTTCTCCTATGGAAAACATGAAGTACACTCATGGTACTGAAATAAAATCTTGGTCTATATCTTTACCAGAATTGCAAACAAGGAATATAA
>NW_027594488.1:0-16909 GCF_964213995.1 Mustelus asterias | reverse complement strand
ATTGATTGTTTTTTTTCTTATTTTTGCTAATGGCCTTATTATATTGTAACTTCTTCAATAAACTTTGTTTGATAAAAGCTCCTGAGTGGGTCATTGAATCAAACCTGGGGTGAAACATCTTATGCTTATCTTAGCCAAAGTTCAAAGTGCAAAATTTATGGTCTAGGCTGACTCTATAAAACGGTGACCTGGATTTTAACATCGACAGTGAAGGAATGGTGATGTATTTCCAAGTCAGGATGGTGAGTGGCTGGGACGAGAACCTCCAGGTGGGGGAATTGGCTTCTGCTGCCCTCGTCCTTCTAGGCGTTAATGGATGTGGGTTTTGGGTAGTTTCTTACTATCCATTCCCTCCCAATGTCTACAGCGTCGGTAATCGAGGGACACGGATTTAAAGACTACGAGTGGGAGATCAGGAGAAAATTTTCTTAACAGAACTGGTTGTTCCGTTCTGGTATATTGTGATCAGGAAGGCGCAGCTGAAAGGGCGATGGAAACAGGTTCAATAAATAGTTTCAAAAGAGAATTGGAGAAATGGGTGAAGGGTGAAAATTCCAGACTGATGGGGAAAGGGCCAGGGAAGCAGCAATAATGGTGTCGCTCTTTCAAAGAGCTAGCACAGACACAATGGGCAGAATGGACTCGCTGTGCTGCAAGATTCTATGATAATAGCTGGAAGTGAGCAAGCCAATTACAGCGAGAAATTGCAGATGATAATAAGCTCCTGTCGTTGTTGACAGTAACAGAATTATTCAGAAAAATTACCATTTCCACCAATGACCTGGAGCTCGGGATATTTCTCCTTGATGTATTTAATCATATCAATCTGAAAGATGGAATTTCCCTGCGAGGAATCCTGTGGAGAACAAGAAAGAGAATCAGAGAACAGCCGGGGGGGAGGGGGCGAAGGGGGCAAGCTGCGAGGGCGGAGCGGGAGGGCAAGGGCGGGGTGGAGGGGCGAGGGCAGAGATGAGGGCGGGGAGCAGGAGTGAGGGAGCTGGATTATCTCACCAGAACCACAGCGTCCACTCCAGCCTGGACCAGGAGGTCCAGACGGTATCGGTCATCAGCGTGCGTACCGACTGCTGCCCCACACAGCAACTGCTTCTTGGAATCTTTCGAGGCAAGCGGATAATCACGATTCTTCTTCAGGTCTGTCCGAGCAATGATGGCCACCAGCTGGTCATTGTCATTTACAATGGGCAACTTCCCTGCAGCAAAAAGGTCAGGGGTGAGTCAGACCGACACGAGGCCAATGCGAGGCCGGGGGCCGAGCCGGGCCGGGGGCCAGAGCCAGGCCGGGGGCCGAGCCAGGCCGACACAAGGCCGGGGCGGTGAGTCAGGCTGGTGCCGGGATGGGCGACATTCAACAACAGCCTGACGGAGTGGTCGGGGAATTCTGATCCAGTGTCAGGAAGCTGCTCGTTACAGAAAAAAAGGGCCATTCAGCCCCATTCTACACATACTAGCCCATTACAGGACCTAATCAGCCCCAGAATAATTCACCCCACAACACCCACTTTCAAAATGTTTAAAGTTCAACTTTTGTTCAAAACTGCAAATCATCCAATCCAGTCGCTGCAATCAACCGATCCCCTCTCCAATAACCAATCCAGTCGCTGCAATCAACCGATCCCCTCTCTCCAATAACCAATCCAGTCGCTGCAATCAACCGATCCACTCTCTCCAATAACCAATCCAGTCGCTGCAATCAACCGATCCCCTCTCTCCAATAACCAATCCAGTCGCTGCTATCGACCGGTCCCCTCTCTCCAATAACCAATCCAGTCGCTGCAATCAACCGATCCCCTCTCTCCAATAACCAATCCAGTCGCTGCAATCAACCGATCCCCTCTCTCCAATAACCAATCCAGTCGCTGCAATCAACCGATCCCCTCTCTCCAATAACCAATCCAGTCGCTGCAATCAACCGATCCACTCTCTCCAATAACCAATCCAGTCGCTGCAATCAACCGGTCCCCTCTCTCCAATAACCAATCCAGTCGCTGCAATCTCCCCCCTCCAAAGGGAGAGGCAGTTGTGTGGGAAGCGGACACAGAGACTGCGTCGGTCTTTGCTGTAACTGAGTTCTCTGCCATTCTGTTGCCATTTATTTGGAGCTTATTCTTCCTGCTTTTACCTTTCTTACTTCGCTGCAATATCTCATTTGCTTCTTTCAAAGTGACGGCAGCTGGAGCGACCACCAAATCCTCTCTCCTCGTCATCACCTGGTGCAGAGACAGAGAAACAGTCAGAGAACAGCCCCAGCATCACCATAAACAGCGGTGAGGAAGAGGCCGGGATCCCAGGGGAGGGGTCAAGGTGGGGAAGGGTCGAGGGGCATTAGCACGGAGGGGTGCGCAATACCTCCGCCAGGTTACGGTCATGCTCCTTTTCCGTCAGGAAGTCAATGTCACGAGAGGAAATGATTCCCACCAATTTGCCGCCAAGTTTCCCAGTGTCCGTGATGGGAATTCCACAGAATCCGTGGCGAGCTTTTGCTTCAAAGACGTCCTGTACCTTATCGGATGGACTCAGGACAACCGGATCCGTGATAAACCCCTGCTCGTATTTCTGAAAGAAAATTCAAACATTGACAAGGATCGGGGAGGAGGGGGAGAGGGTGTCGGCAATAAAATAATTAAATCATAGAAATCCTACAGTGCAGAAGGAGGCCATTCGGCCCATCGAGTCTGCACCGACCACAATCCCATCCAGACCTTATCCCCATAACCCCACATATTTACCCTGCTAATCCCCCTGACACTAAGGGTCAATTTAGCATGGCCAATCAACCTAACCCACACATCTTTGGAGTGAGGGGGCAAACCGGAGCACCCGGAGGAAACCCACGCAGACAGGGGGGGAACGTGCAGACTCCGCACAGACAGTGACCCGAGCCAAGAATGGAACCCGGGTCCCTGGCGCTGTGAGGCAGCAGCGCTAACCACTGTGCCAATGTGCCACCCAATGACACAAAACCCACAGGTCAGGAACAGCAGGAGGTTCCAGGAATGGGATTCTGCTGACGGAGAAACAATTAAACTAAACACAAAACAAGCGTTCTACAAACAAGAAAACACAATGACTGATTCAAAGCCACCCTGTTCGACAATCTCAACCCCTCGCCCACAACACACCCGAATCTCTCTACTGACAGGGGACTGTATAATAGGGGACAAAGAAATGGCTTACTAACTGAATACAGACTTTGGTCCCATCTTCACAAAGGACATGAATAAGATACCAGAAATGTTTGGGAACGCAGGGTTTAGTGAGAGGGAGGAGCTGAAGGATATCAGTATTAGTAGAGAAATGGTGTTGGGGAAACTGATGGATAAATGAAGGCCAATAAATCCCAGGACCTGATAATCTACATCCCAGAGTACTTAAAGAAGTGGCTCGAGAAATAGTGGATGCATTAGTAGTCATCTTCCAGGATTCTATAGACTCTGGAACAGTTCCTCCAGAATGGAGGGTAGCCAATGTAACCCCATTATTTAAAAAGGGAGGTAGAGAGTAAAGAGGGAATTATAGTGTTGGTGGTGGGGAAAATTCTAGAATCCATTATCAAAGATTTTATCACAGAGCACTTGGAAAACAGCGACAGGATTGGACAGAGTCAGCATGGATTTACGAAAGGGAAATCATGCTTGACAAATCTACTGGAATTCTTCAAAGATATAGAATTGATGAGGGGGAGCCAGTAGAAGTGATTTATTTGGACTTTCAGCAGGCTTTTGACAAAGTCCCACATAAGAGACTAATGTTACGCCGCTGTTTAAAAAAGGAAGGAGACAAAAGGCGGGTAACTATAGGCCGGTCAGCTTAACGTCTGTAGTAGGGAAAATGCTGGAATCCATTATTAAAGAGGAGATAGCAGGGCATCTGGATAGAAATGGTTCGATCAATCAGACGCAGCATGGATTCATGAGGGGAAAGTCGTGCTTGACAAACATGTTGGATTTTTATGAGGATGTGACTAGGGCGGTTGATGGAGGAGAACCGGTGGATGCGGTGTTTTTGGATTTCCAAAAGGCGTTTGATAAGGTGCCCCATAAAAGGCTGCTGAAGAAGATCAGGGCACACGGAGTTGGGGTAGTGTGTTAAAGTGGATTGGGGACTGGCTATCCGACAGGAAGCAAAGAGTCGGAATAAATGGGTGTTTTTCCGGTTGGAGGAAGGTAACTAGTGGCGTGCCGCAGGGATCGGTACTCGGGCCGCAACTGTTTACCATTTATATAGATGATCTGGAGGAGGGGACGGAGTGTAGGGTAACGAAGTTTGCAGACGACGCAAAGATAAGTGGAAAAGTGAATCGTGTGGAGGACGGAGAAGATCTGCAGAGAGATTTGGACAGGCTGAGTGAGTGGGCGAGGATATGGCAAATGGAGTATAACGTTGAGAAATGCGAGGTTATACACTTTGGAGGAAATAATAACAAATAGGATTACTATCTCAATGGAAACAAATTCAAACATGCTACCGTGCAAAGGGACCTGGGGGTCCTTGTGCATGAGACGCAAAAGCCCAGTCTGCAGGTACAACAGGTGATCAAGAAGGCAAATGGGATGTTGGCCTATATTGCGAGGGGGATAGAATATAAAAGCAGGGATGTCTTGATGCACCTGTACAGGGCATTGGTGAGGCCGCAGCTGGAATACTGTGTGCAGTATTGGTCCCCTTATATGAGGAAGGATATATTGGCATTGGAGGGAGTGCAGAGAAGGTTCACCAGGTTGATACCGGAGATGAGGGGTTTGGATTATGAGGAGAGGCTGAGGAGATTGGGTTTGTACTCGTTGGAGTTTAGAAGGATGAGGGGGGATCTTATGGAGACTTATAAGATAATGCAGGGGCTGGATAGGGTGGAGGCGGAGAGATTCTTTCCACTTAGTAAGGAAGTTAAAACTAGAGGACACAGCCTCAAAATAAAGGGGGGTTGGTTTAAGACAGAGTTGAGGAGGAACTTCTTCTCCCAGAGGGTGGTGAATCTCTGGAATTCTCTGCCCACTGAGGTGGTGGAGGCTACCTCGCTGAATATGTTTAAAGCGCGGATGGATGGATTCCTGATCGGTAAGGGAATTAAGGGTTATGGGGATCAGGCGGGTAAGTGGTACTGATCCACGTCAGATCAGCCATGATCTTATTGAATGGCGGGGCAGGCTCGAGGGGCTAGATGGCCTACTCCTGCTCCTATTTCTTATGTTCTTAAGAGATTAGCGTGTAAAATTAAAGCGTATGGGATTGGGGTAGTGTATTGAGATGGATAGAAAACTGATTGGCAGACAGGATACAAAGAGTCGGACTAAATGGCAGGCAGTGGCTAGTGGGGTACCGCAGGGCTCAGTGCTGGGACCCCAGCTATTCACAATATATATTAACAATTTAGATGAGGGAACTAAATGTAATATCTCCAAATTTGCAGCTGACACAAAGTTGGGTGGGAGGGTGAGCTGTGAGGATGTAGAGATGCTTCAGTGTGATTCGGACAGGCTGAGTGTGTGGGTATCTGCATGGCAGACGCAGCATAATGTGGATAAATGTGAGGTTATCCACTTGGGTAGCAAAAGCAGAAAGGCAGATTATCTGAATGGCTACAGATTGATGTGGAGATGCCGGCGTTGGACTGGGGTAAGCACAGTAAGAAGTCTCACAATGCCAGGTTAAAGTCCAACAGGTTTATTTGATAGCACGAGCTTTTGGAGCGGCATTCCAAAAGCTCGTGCTACCAAATAAACCTGTTGGATTTTAACCTGATGAGACTACCTACTGGGCTATAGGTTGAGAGAATGCACAACAAGACCTTGGTGTCCTTGTGCACCAGTCGCTGAAGGTAAGCATGCAGGTGCAGCAGGCGGTAAAGGCGGCAAATGGTATGTTGACCTTCCTTGCGAGAGGTTTCGAGTACAGGAGCAGGGATGTCTTGCTGCAATTAAACAGAGCCTTGGTGAGGCCACACCTGGAATATTGAGGCAGTTTTGGCCTCTTTATCTGAGGAAGGATGTTCTTGTTACAGACGGAGTGCAGAGAAAGTTTACCAGACTAATTACTGAGAGGACAGGACTGACTTATGAAAAGGGATTGAGTCAGTTAGGATTATATTCGCTGGAGTTTAGACGAATGAGGGGGGTTCTCATAGAAACCTATAAAATTCTAACAGGACTAGACAGGATAGATGCAGGGAGGATGTTCCCAATGGTGGGGGGAGTCCAGAACCAGGGGTCACAGTCTGAAGATTCAGGGTAGACCATTTAGGACGGAGGTGAGGAGACATTTCTTCACCCAAATAGTGGTGAGCCTGAGGAATTCATTACCACAGGAGTTGGATGATCAGCCATGATCATAATGAATGGCGGAGCAGGCTCGATGGGCCAAATGGCCTCCTCCTGCTGTTCTATGTTTCCATAATCCCAGGGACATTGCCCATTTCACTGTCCTGCCTTGATTATTAACAATATAAAAAGTAGCAGGAAGATTCCACACGAGTGCTGGACTCCGCACTACACTTCAATATTACTGAGCCTTGCCATTGGCTCCTGAGCTTTCTGCTGGTCAGTTTAACTCTCACTTCTCCAAGGACAGGAATCCAAACATCCTGAGCCTTTCCTCAAACCAAAACTCCAGAATTCTGGAATGGCTTAGTTAGCCAGAATCTCACTGAACCGACATTCCAAATCCGTACCTTAACTTTGCGGACTTCATTTGCCTGGAATTCTGGGGTGCAGTTATGGTGGATGAACCCAATTCCTCCCATCAACTGCGGTTCAAAGAGAAAATAACACGAGTTAATAACGTTCCTGGCCACAGGCTCAGAACAGCAACACTCCATAACGGCAGCCATTTCAATCCAAACCAAAAACACAATTCATTGTCAGACTTGGGGGGGAGGGGGAGGGGGGGGCATTGCTGTTAGCTCGGTAAACGTACCATCTGAGTAACCGGACCGATCAAAACCACCACAAGTTTCACTCCCACTCCGTGTTAACCTCAGCCAGACTGACAGTAACTAATACCAATCACTGGCAAAGTTTGGTAACCTCGGAGGCACTAGGCCAGGGAGTAAAGGGATCAGAAACGATGTTGGTCAAAGCTGTCTCAGTCTCCAAGCAACAGGCACTTGCCGTTCTGAGCATCGAGGGTGGGAGTCGGGAAGCAGGCATCCAATCCAGAGAGAAATATCCCCCAAACTCTACATCCAGACACAGAGGAAATCAAACTCCACAATCACAAAGAACAGAACAATTATATCTCTGTCCACATTCTGCACATTTCCCCATTTCAAATTCCCATGCTTTCATTTAGAATGGGATTTTCAATGTAAATGGGCATGCAGGCAAGTGGCAGGGCAGGGCAGGGCAGGGCAGGGCAGGGCAGGGCAGGGCAGGGCAGGGCAGGGCAGGGCAGGGCAGGGCAGGGCAGGGCAGGGCAGGGCAGGGCAGGGGTCTGTGATGGGACAGAGTCACAGCCACTCTAACCCGGACAGTTATCAGGACCCTCCAAATATGCAGCTAAAATTTACCAATGGGGCAGGACACAGAATCAGAAGAGGTTTCCAGAACTGGGAATGTTCAGTTGAGCTGCAATGAGATTTGGAAACACGGACCTTGAACAAGCATTTCCCGATGGATGGGGAGCAGGAATACATACCGCCATTGCGATTGCCATGTTAGCCTCAGTCACTGTGTCCATTGGAGAGGAGACCAGGGGTGTCTTTAAGGTGATTTTCTTGGTAAGTGCTGAGGCAAGATCCTGCACATGGAAACACAAAGGTTAAAAAATACAGCCAAACTATAGAAATGGTCTGGATGTCCGAGATAAATATTCACTTCCATCCCCTCCAAGAGCGACTTCCAATGGGGTTCAAAACAACCGAGAGTCACAATGGACTCCCCTCAGAACACCCCGCCCCTATCCCCTCCTCCGGTAACACCAACAGGTAACCTGACCTGAGTTTTTTGAAGGGGTAACCCAAGAAGGTAGATGAGGGCCGTGCAGTTGATGTTGTCTACATGGACTTTAGCAAGGCCTTTGACAAGGTACCGCATGGTAGGTTGTTGCATAAGGTTAAATCTCACGGGATCCAGGGTGAGGTATCTAAATGGATACAAAATTGGCTTGATGACAGAAGCCAGAGGGTGGTTGTAGAGGATTGTTTTTCAAACTGGAGACCTGTGACCAGCGGTGTGCCTCAGGGATCAGTGCTGAGTCCACTGTTATTTGTCATTTATATTAATGATTTGGATGAGAATTTAGGAGGAATGGTAAGTTTGCAGATGACACCAAGATTGGTGGCATAGTGGACAGTGAAGGTTATCGAAAGTTGCAACGGGATCAATTGGACCAGTGGGCTGATGAATGGCAGATGGAGTTTAATTTAGATAAACGTGAGGTGATGCATTTGGTAGATTGAACTAGGGCAGGACTTACTCAGTTAATGGTAAGGGATTCTGGAGAGTTAGAGAACAAAGATCTAGGGGTACACGTTCATAGCTCCTTGAAAATGGAGTCACAGGTGGACAGAGGGGTGAAGGTGGCATTCGGCATGCTTGATTTCATTGGTCAGAACATTGAATACAGGAGTTGGAATGTCTTGTTGAAGTTGTACAAGGCATTGGTAAGGCCACACTTGGAATACTGTGTGCAATTCTGGTCACCCTATTATAGAAAGGATATTATTAAACTAGAAAGAGTGCAGAAAAGATTTACTAGGATGCTACCAGGACTTGATGGTTTGAGTTATAAGGAGAGGCTGGATAGACTGGGACTTCTTTCTCTGGAGCGTAAGAGGCTTAGGGGTGATCTTACAGAGATCTATCAAATAATGAGGGGCACAGATCAGCTAGATAGTCAATATCTTTTCCCAAAGGTAGGGGAGTCTAAAACTAGACGGCAGAGGTTTAAGGTGAGAGGGGAGAGATACAAAAGTGTCCAGAGGGGCATTTTCTTCATACAGAGGGCGGTGAGTGTCTAGAACAAACTGCCAGAGGTAGTAGTAGAGGCGGGTACAATTTTGTCTTTTAAAAAGCATTTAGACAGTTACATGGGTACGATGGGTATAGAGGGATATGAGCCAAACGTGGGCAATTGGGACTAGCTTAATGGTAAAAACTGGGCAGCATGGACAAGTTGGGCTGAAGGGCCTGTTTCGATGTTGTAAACCTCTGCGACTCAGTTAAAGATGATTGACTAAAGAACCAAAGAGGAGGTGGAGAAGATTGACAGCAAGTTGCTGTGGCCGGGAACGGCCCAGAGCGCCGCGGCCAGGAATGTTCTAGAATGCTGTGATCTGGAAAGCGCTGCCCGAAAGGGCGATAGAAGCAGATTCAATAACAACTTCCAAACGGGGATTGGAGAATGTGACAAGATATTGACAGCGATCTGGGGAGAGAGAAGGGGGAGTGGGATTAATTGGGCTGAATGGCCTCATTCTGCACGGTTTCCATTAATTTCACTCTGGAGTTTTCGCCGAATACTCACCACTTGGTCAGAGGTGAAGTCAATGTACCCGGGCAGGATGAGGAAATCACTGAGAGAGAGAGAGAGAAAGTTATCAGCATCATTGAATCAGCTCCTGCGTTTTAACAGCATTGTGCTGCCAACACTCTCTCGCTCTCGAGGAGTCTAACGTGACCATCCCTGTAGCCACTGAACACAGAGATTGGTTTGAAACAGAGTCTCGAGGTTGGGTTGAATTCCCGCAGTCTGTGTTAATCCATCAGGCAGATGCTGTGACTGTGGTGAGGGAAAGTAAACCGTTACAGAGAGAAACAGGAGCAGGAAGAGGCTGTTCAGCCCTTCGAACCTGTTCCTCCATTCATTATGGTCACGGCTGATCATCCAACTTAATAACCTGTTCCCACTTTCCCCACACAATTTAATCTCCTTCACCTCAAGCTTTATCTAACTGCCTCTCGAAAACATTCAACGTTTTGGCTTCAACTACTTTCTGTGGTAGTGAATTCCACACATTCACCATCCTCTGGGTGAAAACATTTCTACTCATCTTGGTCCTAAATGGCCTACCCTGAATCCTCAGACTGTGACCCCTGGTGCTGGACTCCCTCACCATCGGGAATATCCTCCCTGCATCAACCCTGTCTAGTCCTGTTAGAATTTTACAGATTTCAATATTCCCCTCCCCCATGGTTTGGAGGAGGGAACTGAATGTACTGTCTCCAAATTTGCAGATGATACAAAGTTGGGTGGGAGGGTGAGCTGTGAGGAGGATGCAGAGATGCTTCAGCGTGGTTTGGACAGGCTGAATGTGTGGGCATCTGCATGGCAGATGCAGCATAATGTGGATAAATGTGAGGTTTCCACTTTGGTAGCAATAATAGGAAGACAGATTATTACTTGAATGGGTGTAAATTGAGAGAGGTGGATACTCAACGAGACCTTGGAGTCCTCGTGCATCCGTCACTGAAAGTAAGCGCGCAGGTACAACAGGCAGTAAAGAAGGCAAATGGTATGTTGGCCTTCATAGCGAGAGGATTGGAGTATAGGGATAGGGATGTTTTGCTGCAATTGTATAGGGCGTTGGTGAGGCCACACCTGGGGTATTGTGTGCAGTTTTAGTCTCCTTATCTGAGGAAGGATGTCCTTGCTATAGAGGGAGCGCAGCGAAGGTTTACCAGGCAGATTCCTGGGATGGCAGATCTGTCATATGAGGAAAGGCCAAGTCGGTTAGGATTATATATTCACTGGAGTTTAGAAGAGTGAGGGGGGATCTCATAGAAACTTATAAAATTCTAACAGGGTTAGACAGGGTAGATTCAGAAAGAATGTTCCCGATGGTGGGGGGAGTCCAGAACTAGGGTTCATAGTTTGAGGATAAGGGGTAAACCTTTTAAAACTGTGGTGAGGAGAATTTTCTTCACCCAGAGGGTGGTGAATGTGTGGAATTCACTCCCACAGAAAGTAGTTGAACCCCTAGATGCCCACACACACTCAGCCTGTCCTATTCACACTGAAGCATCTCTGCATCCTCCTCACAGCTCACCCTCCCCCACCCAACTTTGTATCATCTGCAAATTTGGAGATAATACATTCAGTTCCCTCTTCCAGATCATTAATATATGATGTGAACAGTTGGGGTCCCAGCACAGATCCCTATGGAACCCCACTGGTCACTGCCTACCAATCAGAAAAAGACCCATTTATGCTAACTTTTTGCTTCCTATCTGTTAACCAGCTTTCTATCCATCTCAAGACATTCCCTGCAATCCCATGTGCTTTAACTTTACACAGTAGTTTGTTACGTGCAACCTTGTCGAAAGACTTCTGAAAGTCTAAATAAACCCCATCCACCAGTTCACCTTGGTCAACTCTACTAGTTACATCCTCAAAGAATTGCAATAGATACAAAGAACAAAGCAAAGAAAATTACAGCACAGGAACAGGCCCTTCGGCCCTCCAAGCCTGCACCGACCATGCTGCCCGACTTAACTAAAACCCCCTACCCTTCCGGGGACCATATCCCTCTATTCCCATCCTATTCATGTATTTGCCCAGACACCCATAGAACCATAGAAAATTACAGCTCAGAAACAGGCCTTTTGGCCCTTCTTGTCTGTGCCGAACCATTTTATGCCTAGTCCCACTGACCTGCACTTGGACCATATCCCTCCACACCCCTCTCATCCATGAACCCGTCCAAGTTTTTCTTAAATGTTAAAAGTGACCCCGCATTTACCACTTTATCCGGCAGCTCATTCCACACTCCCACCACTCTCTGCGTGAAGAAGCCCCCCCTAATATTCCCTTTAAACTTTTCTCCTTTCACCCTTAACCCATGCCCTCTGGTTTTTTTCTCCCCTAGCCTCAGCGGAAAAAGCCTGCTTGCATTCACTCTATCTATACCCATCAAAATCTTATACACCTCTATCAAATCTCCCCTCAATCTTCTACGCTCCAGGGAATAAAGTCCCAACCTATTCAATCTCTCTCTGTAACTCAGCTTCTCAAGTCCCGGCAACATCCTTGTGAACCTTCTCTGCACTCTTTCAATCTTATTTACATCCTTCCTGTAACTAGGTGACCAAAACTGTACACAATACTCCAAATTCGGCCTCACCAATGCCTTATATAACCTTAGCATAACACTCCCAACTTTTATACTCGATACTCCGATTTATAAAGGCCAATGTACCAAAGGCACTCTTTACGACCCTATCCACCTGTGACGTCACTTTTAGGGAATTCTGTACCTGTATTCCCAGATCCCTCTGTTCAACTGCACTCTTCAGAGTCCTACCATTTACCCTGTACGTTCTTCTTTGGTTTGTCCCTCCAAAGTGCAATATCTCACACTTGTCTGCGTTAAACTGCATTTGCCATTTTTCAGCCCATTTTTCTAGTTGGTCCAAATCCCTCTGCAAGCTTTGAAAACCTTCCTCACTGTCCACTACACCTCCAATCTTTGTATCATCAGCAAACTTGCTGATCCAATTGACCACATTATCATCCAGATCATTGATATAGATGACAAACAACAATGGACCCAACACCGATCCCTGCGGCACACCACTAGTCACAGGCCTCCACTCAGAGAAGCAATCCTCCACAACCACTCTCTGGCTTCTTCCATTGAGCCAGTGTCTTATCCAATTTACTACCTCCCCATGTATACCTAGCGACTGAACCTTCCTAACTAACCTCTCATGAGGGACCTTGTCAAAGGCCTTGCTGAAATCCAGGTAGACAACATCCACCGCCTTCCCTTCATCCACTTTCCTGGTAACCTCCTCGAAAAACTCTAATAGATTGGTCAAACATGACCTACCACGCACAAAGCCATGTTGACTCTCCCTAATAAGTCCCTGTCTATCCAAATATTTGTAGATCCTATCCCTTATCACACCTTCCAATAACTTGCCCACCACCGACGTCAAACTTACTGGCCAATAATTTCCCGGATTTCTTTTGGAACCTTTTTTAAACAACGGAACAACATGAGCCACCCTCCAATCTTCCGGCACCTCCCCCGTGAATACTGACATTTTAAATATGTCTGCCAGGGCCCCTGCAAGTTCAACACTAGCTTCCCTCAAGGTCCGTGGGAATACCCTGTCCGGTCCTGGGGATTTATCCACTCTGATTTGCCTCAAGACAGCGAGCACCTCCTCCCCTTTAATCTGTAAAGCTTCCATGGCCTCCCTACCTGTTTGCCCTATTTCCGTAGACTCCATGCCCGTTTCCTCAGTAAATACGGATGCAAAAAAACCATTTAGTATCTCCCCCATCTCTTTTGGTTCCATACACAGTCTACCACTCTGGTCTTCAAGAGGACCAATTTTATCCCTCACTATCCTTTTGCTCCTAACATACTTATAGAAGCTCTTTGGATTTTCCTTCACTCTGTCTGCCAAAGCAACCTCATGTCTTCTTTTAGCCCTCCTGATTTCCCTCTTAAGTAGCTTCTTGCACTTTTTATACTCCTCGACCATCTGATGTGTTCCTTGCTGCCTGTACATTTCATACAACCCTCTCTTCCTCTTAACCAGTGTTACAATCTCCCTCGAGAACCAAGGTTCCTTATTCCTATTTACTTTGCCTTTAATCCTGACGGGAACATACAAACTCTGCACTCTCAAAATTTCTCCTTTGAAGGCCTCCCACTTTCCATTTACATCCTTACCAGAGAACAGCCTGTGCCAATCCACACTTCCCAGATCCCTTCTCATTTCATCAAATTTGGCCTTTTTCCAGTTCAGAACTTCAACCCGAGGACCAGATCTATCCTTATCCATGATCAGGTTGAAACCCCTTAAAACTCACCATCGTATCTGCTTCCACTACCTCCCCCGGCAGCGAGTTCCAGGCACGATTTCCCTTTTGTAAATCCATGCTGACTTTGTCTGATTATACCACTGCCTTCCAAATGCCCAGTTATATAATCCTTAAAATTGACTCTCGGTTCTCATGGCACCTTCTGGATTGTACCATTATTTAAAACAACCACCGTCGCCCCTCCTCCCACCCCTAATCAGGTAGCAACGATCACTGCTCCCAGAGGGGGTGCAGTAATGGGAAGGGGCCTCCGTCACTGGGGTACACCCCAGAGTCATGAGGGGCACAGACGCACACACTACTCAGATTATCCAGGGCAATGACCCCAGATCTCACTGTCCTGTGATCTCATTCGATCAGTTAGCAATTCACTGACCCAGCATGAACTCAAATTAATCCAATGCTCCCTCAGAATTCCATTTCCATTTACTTGAGGCTGCTTCAAAAACCAGAAACAATTCCTGACCACCATCTCCATGTCTAACACGCAGCTCTCCGGAACTTTAATCCAATTTGTCGCAGCCCAAAGACAGGCACAGAGCGAGTGGGTTCCACAGACACTGCTGCTCTCCAGCACTACCCCACCCCCCAAAGGAATCGCAGCAAGTTGTCCACCTGGGGAGGGCAGGGCTTCAGCCTGGTCCAATTGTCAATGTCACTGGGAGAGTCAGGGAGTGACTAGCACGACCAAATCAATTTCCCCTGGAGCAAATCGCCCTGGAGCCACGCCTGGCTTCCCCCCTCCCCCCGGAGCTGGTGCCTGGCTGGCTTACCCCCTGCCTGTCCCCGCCCAAGCATGGGGCCTAACTTACACCTTGCCCCCCCTCCTCTCCTCCCGCCTGGAGCTGGGGCCTGGCTTAACCCCCTCCCCCCCAGCCTGGAGCCAGGGTCTGCCTCCTGTCGGATGTGTAAATCCTGTAGCTGTGGGAATGGGAATGTTACTGATGGCCTTACCCACTCACAGCCTCAGCAATCATAGCTGGTGACGTCACGCCGGCATCGTAGCTTCTCCCAGCTGTTGTATCAGACGCTGAATCCTCCAAAACCTCCATCTTGTGGCTCCTAACGCTTCTTAAAAACTGACCTCACTTAGGAGCTGAATTCTGTAATTCAGCCGCTGTCCAACTTTGATGCACTCACTGTCTCGGCTCCCACACCAGCTCCCCAGTTACTGGATTATAGAGACAGCTCCCACAGATTTAAAGATAGAGCCCAGATCAGGAGGTGGTCAGGAGTTAGCTCCAATCAACTTCCCACATTCTAACATTTAATTCAGTTACTGAAGTCACACACAAAACATTAGATGGTTATATTTAGCACAATCAATCAATCTTCGCAGCCAGAGATTTCTTCCCCACGTACTGGTGGGACACTGAACACACGAGACAATTTACATCGAGAACCTCAGCACAGCCCCCGAGCTTCACAAGAAATGGAAAATGTCTACACAGCAAGATCCCACAAACATGGCTGACTGGCCAGCTCCTGCCCCCAAGTCCTACCCCACGATGATCAGTTACGTCCTCAGGTGGGGAATGATCCTGGGGCCTGGAGGGTCCACAGCTATCTTCCAGTTAAGAGTTTTCCCACCTGAGCCGGAAAAGGAACTAAACCCAAACTGCTGCCACTATCCTGACGCACGCAATAGCCAAAGAAATGTCCAAGGACCCAAACCAAAGATAAGGTGAGTGCCACACGCCATCAGGCCCCGAGGCGGAGGCAGAATGAGAGAGGAATGGGATCCAGGTTCACAACAACATTTGACAATCGGGATACACAAAGGGCTATTCAGATGTAAACAATTTCCATTTGGCATCATGTCCACACCTGTGCTGTTTCAACATGCCATGAATCAAATTTAACAGAATCCCTACAGTGCAGGAGGAGGCCATTCGACCCATCAAGTCTGCACTAACTCTGGATAGAATGGGGGGGGGGGTGGACAGAATGGGGGGGCGGGGGAATGGGCGGTGCTGTCTGTCCTGGGGGGGGGCTGTCTGAATTATGGACACAGCGCTTTGAGGCAAGACCACAGGAACAAACCCAGAGTCAAAGCCATACGTTACCCACGAGCTAGTTGTCTCCTCTGGGGAATCCGCCATTATTAAGGAAACGCGTCCTAAACCAACTTCAAGAAGGTCATTGTGGAACAGTAAGGGTGAAGGAGATTGCCAGAAGCCATTTTTTGGTGGCCAGGACTCAAGGAGAAGGCGGGGATGAGTTTGAAACCTGCCACCGCTAGACCCATGGGAATGGCCGGAAGGCATGATGTGGAGATGCTGGCGTTGGACTGGGGTGAACACAGTAAGAGTTTTAACAACACCAGGTTAAAGTCCAACAGGTTTATTTGGTAGCAAAAGCCACTAGCTTTCAGAGCGCTGCTCCTTCATCATGGTCGGATGGGCCATGGGAAAGAGTTCATCGAGGTTATGCTGACTATTTGAAGCTTGAATGTTTTTCATTGTGGTAAATGTGTCCTGAAGTCACCATTATGAAGACTGCACCCTCAGAGAACAATAGAAAGACCCAGGGCGATTTTGCAAGATTCGGTTACCCTGAAAAACTGGTTAGTGACAATGGGTTACAGTTCATTTTGCAAGAATTCACAAATCATCTAAAGGAGAACAGAGTCTAACACATCCAACCCGCTCTGTATTGGATAAAGTAACTCGCTAGCAAGGATCTCTGTCTAAATGACTGAGCCAAATCCTGGTGACATTCATGAATACAACACATCTGACAACCCAAAGTTCCCCGGTGACTCACGATAAAATGTTGGTTATGCACAACACGTTCTGTGACATGCGAACAGGGCTAAACACCGAGTTTTTCATAAAGGTCAGAAAGTATTGGCAAGGAATTACACCACCAGTGAGAAGGGGATACCTGCCATTGCATTAGCACAGACAGGAATGGTCTCCTACACCATTCAAACTTGGGACGATGTAGCCTGGAGAAGACACGCTGATCAACTTTTAGCAACTGGAACTAGCTTCTCAGAGATGGAATCAACAAAGAGTCTGCACCAAACTGTGCCAAGTAAAGACCTGGACATTCCCGAGGACCTGACAATCCCAGGCACTCCTGTGGAAGACGGTACTCCAGCTGAGAACACATC
>NW_027594487.1:0-16946 GCF_964213995.1 Mustelus asterias | reverse complement strand
GGGGGGGACAGAGAGAGAGAGCGGGGGGGACAGAGAGAGAGAGCGGGGGGGACAGAGAGAGAGCGGGGGGGGGACAGAGAGAGAGAGCGGGGGGGACAGAGAGAGAGAGCGGGGGGGACAGAGAGAGAGAGCGGGGGGGACAGAGAGAGAGAGCGGGGGGGACAGAGAGAGAGAGCGGGGGGGACAGAGAGAGAGAGCGGGGGGGACAGAGAGAGAGAGCGGGGGGGACAGAGAGAGAGAGCGGGGGGGACAGAGAGAGAGAGCGGGGGGGACAGAGAGAGAGAGCGGGGGGGACAGAGAGAGAGAGCGGGGGGGACAGAGAGAGAGAGCGGGGGGGACAGAGAGAGAGAGCGGGGGGGACAGAGAGAGAGAGCGGGGGGGACAGAGAGAGAGAGCGGGGGGGACAGAGAGAGAGAGCGGGGGGGACAGAGAGAGAGAGCGGGGGGGACAGAGAGAGAGAGCGGGGGGGACAGAGAGAGAGAGCGGGGGGGACAGAGAGAGAGAGCGGGGGGGACAGAGAGAGAGAGCGGGGGGGACAGAGAGAGAGAGCGGGGGGGACAGAGAGAGAGAGCGGGGGGGACAGAGAGAGAGAGCGGGGGGGACAGAGAGAGAGAGCGGGGGGGACAGAGAGAGAGAGCGGGGGGGACAGAGAGAGAGAGCGGGGGGGACAGAGAGAGAGAGCGGGGGGGACAGAGAGAGAGAGCGGGGGGGACAGAGAGAGAGAGGCGGGGGGACAGAGAGAGAGAGCGGGGGGACAGAGAGAGAGAGCGGGGGGGACAGAGAGAGAGAGCGGGGGGGACAGAGAGAGAGAGCGGGGGGGACAGAGAGAGAGAGCGGGGGGGACAGAGAGAGAGAGCGGGGGGGACAGAGAGAGAGAGCGGGGGGGACAGAGAGAGAGAGCGGGGGGGACAGAGAGAGAGAGCGGGGGGGACAGAGAGAGAGAGCGGGGGGACAGAGAGAGAGAGCGGGGGGACAGAGAGAGAGAGAGCGGGGGGGACAGAGAGAGAGAGCGGGGGGGACAGAGAGAGAGAGCGGGGGGGACAGAGAGAGAGAGCGGGGGGGACAGAGAGAGAGAGCGGGGGGGACAGAGAGAGAGAGCGGGGGGGACAGAGAGAGAGAGCGGGGGGGACAGAGAGAGAGAGCGGGGGGGACAGAGAGAGAGAGCGGGGGGGACAGAGAGAGAGAGCGGGGGGGACAGAGAGAGAGAGCGGGGGGGACAGAGAGAGAGAGCGGGGGGGACAGAGAGAGAGAGCGGGGGGGACAGAGAGAGAGAGCGGGGGGGACAGAGAGAGAGAGCGGGGGGGACAGAGAGAGAGAGCGGGGGGGACAGAGAGAGAGAGCGGGGGGGACAGAGAGAGAGAGCGGGGGGGACAGAGAGAGAGAGCGGGGGGGACAGAGAGAGAGAGCGGGGGGGACAGAGAGAGAGAGCGGGGGGGACAGAGAGAGAGAGCGGGGGGGACAGAGAGAGAGAGCGGGGGGGACAGAGAGAGAGAGCGGGGGGGACAGAGAGAGAGAGCGGGGGGGACAGAGAGAGAGAGCGGGGGGGACAGAGAGAGAGAGCGGGGGGGACAGAGAGAGAGAGCGGGGGGGACAGAGAGAGAGAGCGGGGGGGACAGAGAGAGAGAGCGGGGGGGACAGAGAGAGAGAGCGGGGGGGACAGAGAGAGAGAGCGGGGGGGACAGAGAGAGAGAGCGGGGGGGACAGAGAGAGAGAGCGGGGGGGACAGAGAGAGAGAGCGGGGGGGACAGAGAGAGAGAGCGGGGGGGACAGAGAGAGAGAGCGGGGGGGACAGAGAGAGAGAGCGGGGGGGACAGAGAGAGAGAGCGGGGGGGACAGAGAGAGAGAGCGGGGGGGACAGAGAGAGAGAGCGGGGGGACAGAGAGAGAGAGCGGGGGGGACAGAGAGAGAGAGCGGGGGGGACAGAGAGAGAGAGCGGGGGGGACAGAGAGAGAGAGCGGGGGGGACAGAGAGAGAGAGCGGGGGGGACAGAGAGAGAGAGCGGGGGGGACAGAGAGAGAGAGCGGGGGGGACAGAGAGAGAGAGCGGGGGGGACAGAGAGAGAGAGCGGGGGGGACAGAGAGAGAGAGCGGGGGGGACAGAGAGAGAGAGCGGGGGGACAGAGAGAGAGAGCGGGGGGGACAGAGAGAGAGAGCGGGGGGGACAGAGAGAGAGAGCGGGGGGGACAGAGAGAGAGAGCGGGGGGGACAGAGAGAGAGAGCGGGGGGGACAGAGAGAGAGAGCGGGGGGGACAGAGAGAGAGAGCGGGGGGGACAGAGAGAGAGAGCGGGGGGACAGAGAGAGAGAGCGGGGGGGACAGAGAGAGAGAGCGGGGGGGACAGAGAGAGAGAGCGGGGGGACAGAGAGAGAGAGCGGGGGGGACAGAGAGAGAGAGCGGGGGGGACAGAGAGAGAGAGCGGGGGGGACAGAGAGAGAGAGCGGGGGGGACAGAGAGAGAGAGCGGGGGGACAGAGAGAGAGAGCGGGGGGGACAGAGAGAGAGAGCGGGGGGGACAGAGAGAGAGAGCGGGGGGGACAGAGAGAGAGAGCGGGGGGGACAGAGAGAGAGAGCGGGGGGGACAGAGAGAGAGAGCGGGGGGGACAGAGAGAGAGAGCGGGGGGGACAGAGAGAGAGAGCGGGGGGGACAGAGAGAGAGAGCGGGGGGGACAGAGAGAGAGAGCGGGGGGGACAGAGAGAGAGAGCGGGGGGGACAGAGAGAGAGAGCGGGGGGGACAGAGAGAGAGAGCGGGGGGGACAGAGAGAGAGCGGGGGGGACAGAGAGAGAGAGCGGGGGGGACAGAGAGAGAGAGCGGGGGGGACAGAGAGAGAGAGCGGGGGGGACAGAGAGAGAGAGCGGGGGGGACAGAGAGAGAGAGCGGGGGGGACAGAGAGAGAGAGCGGGGGGGACAGAGAGAGAGAGCGGGGGGGACAGAGAGAGAGAGCGGGGGGGACAGAGAGAGAGAGCGGGGGGGACAGAGAGAGAGAGCGGGGGGGACAGAGAGAGAGAGCGGGGGGGACAGAGAGAGAGAGCGGGGGGACAGAGAGAGAGAGCGGGGGGGACAGAGAGAGAGAGCGGGGGGGACAGAGAGAGAGAGCGGGGGGACAGAGAGAGAGAGCGGGGGGGACAGAGAGAGAGAGCGGGGGGGACAGAGAGAGAGAGCGGGGGGGACAGAGAGAGAGAGCGGGGGGGACAGAGAGAGAGAGCGGGGGGACAGAGAGAGAGAGCGGGGGGGACAGAGAGAGAGAGCGGGGGGGACAGAGAGAGAGAGCGGGGGGGACAGAGAGAGAGAGCGGGGGGGACAGAGAGAGAGAGCGGGGGGGACAGAGAGAGAGAGCGGGGGGGACAGAGAGAGAGAGCGGGGGGGACAGAGAGAGAGAGCGGGGGGGACAGAGAGAGAGAGCGGGGGGGACAGAGAGAGAGAGCGGGGGGGACAGAGAGAGAGAGCGGGGGGGACAGAGAGAGAGAGCGGGGGGGACAGAGAGAGAGAGCGGGGGGGACAGAGAGAGAGAGCGGGGGGGACAGAGAGAGAGAGCGGGGGGGACAGAGAGAGAGAGCGGGGGGGACAGAGAGAGAGCGCGGGGGGGACAGAGAGAGAGAGCGGGGGGGACAGAGAGAGAGAGCGGGGGGGACAGAGAGAGAGAGAGAGAGCGGGCGGGACAGAGAGAGAGAGAGAGCGGGGGGGACAGAGAGAGAGAGAGAGCGGGGGGGACAGAGAGAGAGAGCGGGGGGGACAGAGAGAGAGAGAGCAGGGGGGACAGAGACACACAGCGGTCACTCAGGGACACAAAGAGGCAGCACTCAGTGACCAGGAGCAGGGAGAGTAAGGGGGAGGGAGTGAGAGGGTGGGGAGGGGGATGGGACAGAGAGAGGGGGTACAGAGGGGGATGGGAGAGAGAGGGGGTACAGAGGGGGATGGGAGAGAGGGGGTACAGTGGGGGATGGGAGAGAGAGGGGGGTACAGAGAGGGGGGTACAGAGGGGGATGGGACAGAGAGAGGGGGTACAGAGGGGGATGGGAGAGAGAGGGGGTACAGAGGGGGATGGGAGAGAGAGGGGGTACAGTGGGGGATGGGAGAGAGAGGGGGGTACAGAGAGGGGGGTACAGAGGGGGATGGGACAGAGAGAGGGGGTACAGAGGGGGATGGGAGAGAGAGGGGGTACAGAGGGGGATGGGAGAGAGAGGGGGTACAGTGGGGGATGGGAGAGAGAGGGGGGTACAGAGGGGGATGGGACAGAGAGAGGGGGTACACACACAGAGGGGGAGCATGCAGAAACCCAACTATTAACCCAATTCCTTTGTCGCTGGCTGGGTCCAGCATTTATTCCCCATCTCTCACTACCCCAGGTGGTGGGTGAGCCGCCATCTTCAACCCTCCGCATTCCCTGTGGTGTAGGTACACCCACAGTGCTGTTAGGGAGGGAGTTCCAGGATTGTTATTGGACATCAGTCAGTCCCCGTGTGGTGTAGGTACACCCACAGTGCTGTTAGGGAGGGAGTTCCAGGATTGTTATTGGACATCAGTCAGTCCCCGTGTGGTGTAGGTACACCCACCGTGCTGTTAGGGAGGGAGTTCCAGGATTGTTATTGGACATCAGTCAGTCCCCGTGTGGTGTAGGTACACCCACAGTGCTGTTAGGGAGGGAGTTACAGGGTTTGGACCCAGCGACAGTGAAGGAACAGCCGATATATTTCCAAGTTGGGATGGTGAGTGACTCGGAGGGGAGCCTCCAGGTGGGGGTGTTCCCAGGTATCTGCTGCCCTTGTCCTTCTAGATGGTAGAGGTGGTGGGTTTGGAAGGCGCTGCCTAAGGAGCCTTGGTGAGTCGCTGCGGTGCATCTTGTAGATGGTACACACGGCTGTCACTGTGCGTCGGGGGTGGAGGGAGTGAGTGTTTGTGGTTAGCGTGTCGATCGAGCGGGGCTGCTTTGTCCTGGATGGTGTTGAGCTTCTCGAGTGTTGTTGGGAGCCGCACCCATCCAGGCGAGTGGAGAGTGTTCCATCCCACTCCTGACTGTGTCCTTGTGGATGGTGGACAGGCTTTGTGGGGAGTCAGGAGGTGAGTTACTCTCCGCAGGATTCCCAGCCTCTGGCCTGCTCTGGGAGCCGCTGTGTTTATCTGGCTGGGTCCAGTTGAGTTTCTGGTAACTCCCAGGATGGTGAGAGTGGGGGTTCAGTGATGGTCACACCATTGAATATCAAAGGGCGATGGGTTAGAGTCTCTCTTATTGATGAGGGTCACTGCCTGGCACTTGTGTGGCGTGAATGTTACTGCCACTTAGAATCATAGAATCCTACAGTACAGAAAGAGGCCATTCGGCCCATCGAGGCTGCACCGACCACAATCCCACCCAGGCCCCATCCCCATCCCCCCATGCATTTACAATCGCTAGTCCCCCTGACACTAAGGGGCAATTTAGCACGGACAATCCACCTAACCCGCACATCTTTGGACTGTGGGAGGAAACCGGAGCACCCGGAGGAAACCCACGCAGACACGGGGAGAACGTGCAGACTCCGCAGACAGTGACCCGCGCCGGGAATCGAACCCGGGTCCCTGGAGCTGTGAGGCAGCAGTGCTAACCACTGTGCTACCGTGCCCCCGGGAATCGAACCCGGGTCCCTGGAGCTGTGAGGCAGCAGCGCTAGCCACTGTGTCACCGTGCCCCCGGGGATCGAACCCGGGTCCCTGGCGCTGTGAGGGAGCAGCGCTAACCCACTGTGTCACCGTGCCCCCGGGAATCGAACCCGGGTCCCTGGCGCTGTGAGGCAGCAGTGCTAACCCACTGTGTCACCGTGCCCCCGGGAATCGAACCCGGGTCCCTGGCGCTGTGAGGCAGCAGAGCTAACCACTGTGTCACCGTGCCCCCGGGAATCGAACCCGGGTCCCTGGCGCTGTGAGGGAGCAGCGCTAACCACTGTGTCACCGTGCCCCCGGGAATGGAACCCGGGTCCCTGGCGCTGTGAGGGAGCAGCGCTGACCACTGTGCCATCGTGCCCCCGGGAATCGAACCCGGGTCCCTGGCGCTGTGAGGGAGCAGCGCTAACCACTGTGTCACCGTGCCCCCGGGAATCGAACCCGGGTCCCTGGCGCTGTGAGGCAGCAGCGCTAACCACTGTGTCACCGTGCCCCCGGGAATCGAACCCGGGTCCCTGGCGCTGTGAGGGAGCAGCGCTAACCACTGTGTCACCGTGCCCCCGGGAATCGAACCCGGGTCCCTGGCGCTGTGAGGCAGCAGCGCTAACCACTGTGTCACCGTGCCCCCGGGAATCGAACCCGGGTCCCTGGCGCTGTGAGGCAGCAGCGCTAACCACTGTGTCACCGTGCCCCCGGGAATGGAACCCGGGTCCCTGGCGCTGTGAGGGAGCAGAGCTAACCACTGTGTCACCGTGCCCCCGGGAATCGAACCCGGGTCCCTGGCGCTGTGAGGGAGCAGCGCCAACCCACTGTGTCACCGTGCCCCCGGGAATCGAACCCGGGTCCCTGGCGCTGTGAGGGAGCAGCGCGAACCCACTGTGTCACCGTGCCCCCGGGAATCGAACCCGGGTCCCTGGCGCTGTGAGGGAGCAGCGCGAACCCACTGTGTCGCCGTGCCCCTGGGAATCGAACCCGGGTCCCTGGCGCTGTGAGGCAGCAGTGCTAACCCACTGTGTCACCGTGCCCCCGGGAATCGAACCCGGGTCCCTGGCGCTGTGAGGCAGCAGTGCGAACCCACTGTGTCACCGTGCCCCCGGGAATCGAACCCGGGTCCCTGGCGCTGTGAGGGAGCAGCGCTAACCACTGTGTCACCGTGCCCCCGGGAATGGAACCCGGGTCCCTGGCGCTGTGAGGGAGCAGCGCTAACCCACTGTGTCACCGTGCCCCCGGGAATCGAACCCGGGTCCCTGGCGCTGTGAGGGAGCAGCGCTAACCACTGTGTCACCCGTCAGCCCAAGCCGGTCTAGTTGGTCATGAGGAAAGCACAGACCGATTCACTCACACCGTATCTACACAGCTGCCAAGATACACACACACACACACACGCAGAGTTACAGAAACCAGCCCAGGCAGCGTGGGGGTGAGGGGGCATTGGCGGAGACTGCGCAGGTTGCAGGGTCTGAGACAGACAGGTAGAGACTCAGGCAGTCTCTCAGCCTCCCAAGGGGGGTAAACACGCCACACTCCATGCAGCAAGTGCACAGGCTGGAATAACACACACCACTCGAGTGTACAAACCTGATCTATCTAAACGGAGAGGGAGGGTTAGAGAGACAGAGAGAGAGAGAGAGAGACAGAGTTAAAGTGGGCAGAAAGGGTGATGTGCAGTGCACGCAGTACATTCCAGTGCACAGGGTCACACCAGCAGTTGTGCCTGGCACATTCAACAAAACACAGCAGCTAAATAGAGCAGGTAGAGCTGGAGATGGAGCGAGACAGAGCAGGTTCCAGAGAGCGAGAGAGAGAGAGCAGGTTCCAGAGAGCGAGACAGAGAGAGCAGGTTCCAGAGAGCGAGACAGAGAGAGCAGGTTCCAGAGTGCGAGACAGAGCAGGTTCCAGAGAGCGAGAGAGAGAGAGCAGGTTCCAGAGTGCGAGAGAGACAGAGCAGGTTCCAGAGAGCGAGACAGAGAGAGCAGGTTCCAGAGTGCGAGACAGAGCAGGTTCCAGAGAGCGAGACAGAGAGAGCAGGTTCCAGAGTGCGAGACAGAGAGACAGAGCAGGTTCCAGAGCGCGAGGGACAGAGAGAGCGAGACAGAGCAGGTTCCAGAGTGCGAGACAGAGAGACAGAGCAGGTTCCAGAGTGCGAGACAGAGAGAGCGAGACAGAGCAGGTTCCAGAGTGCGAGACAGAGAGACAGAGCAGGTTCCAGAGTGCGAGACAGAGAGAGCGAGACAGAGCAGGTTCCAGAGTGCGAGACAGAGAGACAGAGCAGGTTCCAGAGCGCGAAGGACAGAGAGAGCGAGACAGAGCAGGTTCCAGAGCGCGAGGGACAGAGAGAGCGAGACAGAGCAGGTTCCAGAGTGCGAGACAGAGAGACAGAGCAGGTTCCAGAGTGCGAGACAGAGAGAGACTCGCGGTTGGTGTGTTGCCTCCCAGGAGCCAGAGTCCATGATGTCTCGGATCGTGTTTTCGGGATCCTTAAGGGGGAGGGGGACCAGCCCCAAGTCGTGGTTCACATAGGCACCCAAGACATAGGTAGGAAAAGGGATGGGGATGTAAGGCAGAAATTCAGGGAGTTAGGGTGGAAGCTTAGGGCTAGAACAAACAGAGTTGTTATCTCTGGTTTGTTACCCGTGCCACGTGATAGTGAGGAGAGGAATAGGGAGAGAGTGCAGTTGAACACGTGGTTACAGGGATGGTGCAGGAGGGAGGGATTCAGATACCAGGATCATTGGGGCTCTTTCTGGGGTAGGTGGGACCTCTACAAACAGGATGGTCTGCACTTGAACCAGAGGGGTACCAATATCTTGGGGGGGGAAATTTGCTAATGCTCTTCAGGAGGGTTTAAACTAATTCAGCAGGGGGGTGGGTACCTGAATTGTAGCTCCGGTGTACAGGAGGTTGAGAGTAGTGAGGTCATGGATGAGGTTTCAGGGTCGCAGGAGTGTACTGGCAGGCAGGAGCATCCGGAATAAGGTGGGTGAGCTTGCAGCATGGGTTGGTACCTGGGACTTCGATGTTGTGGCCATCTCGGAGACATGGATAGAGCAGGGACAGGAATGGTTGTTGCAGGTTCCGGGGTTTAGATGTTTCAGTAAGAGCAGGGAAGGTGGTAAAAGAGGGGGAGGTGTGGCATTGTTAGTCAAGGACAGTATTACGTTGGCAGAAAGGACGTTTGATGAGGACTCGTCTACTGAGGTAGTTTGGGCTGAGGTTAGAAACAGGAAAGGAGAGGTCACCCTGTTGGGAGTTTTTTATAGACCTCCGAAAAGTTCCACAGATGTAGAGGAAAGGATTGCAAAGATGATTCTGGATAGGAGCGAAAGTAACAGGGTAGTTGTTGTGGGGGACTTTAACTTTGCAAATATTGACTGGAAAAGCAATAGTTCGAGTACTTTAGATGGGTCAGTTTTTGTCCAATGTGTGCAGGAGGGTTTCCTGACGCAGTATGTAGATAGACCAACAAGAGGCGAGGCCACATTGGATTTGGTACTGGGTAATGAACCAGGCCAGGTGTTAGATTTGGAGGTAGGTGAGCACTTTGGTGATAGTGACCACAATTCGATTACGTTTACTTTAGCGATGGAAAAGGATAGGTATATACCAAAGGGCAAGAGTTATAGCTGGGGGAAAGGAAATTATGATGCGATTAGGCGAGATTTAGCTGGCATAGGTTGGGGAAGGAAACTGCAGGGGATGGGCACAATTGTAATGTGGAACTTGTTCAAGGAACAGCTACTGCGCGTCCTTGATAAATATGTACCTGTCAGGCAGGGAGGAAGCAGACGTGTGAGGGAATCGTGGTTTACTAAGGAGGTTGAATCTCTTGTGAAGAGGAAGAAGGAGACTTATGTTAAGATGAGACGTGAAGGTTCAGTTAGGGCGCTTGAGAGTTACAAGTTAGCCAGGAAGGGCCTAAAGAAAGAGTTAAGAGCCAGGAGGGGACATGAGAAGTCTTTGGCAGGTAGGATCAAGGAAAACCCTAAAGCTTTCCATAGGTATGTCAGGAGTAAAAGAATGACTAGGGTAAGATTAGGGCCAGTCAAGGACAGGAGTGGGAAGTTGTGCGTGGAGTCTGAAGAGATAGGAGAGGCGCTAAATGAATATTTTTCGTCGGTATTCACACTGGAGAGGGACAGTGTTGTCGAGGGGAGTACTGAGATGCAGGCTGTTGGACTGGATGGGATTGAGGTTCATAAGGAGGAGGTGTTAGCAATTCTGGAAAGGGTAAAAATAGATAAGTCCCCTGGGCCGGATGGGATTTATCCTAGGATTCTCTGGGAGGTGAGAGAGGAGATTGCAGAGCCTTTGGCTTTGATCTTTGTGTCGTCATTGTCTACAGGAACAGTGCCAGAAGACTGGAGGATAGCAAATGCTGTCCCCTTGTTCAAGAAGGGGAGTAGGGACAACCCTGGTAATTATAGACCGGTGAGCCTTACTTCTGTTGTGGGCAAAGTATTGGAAAGGATTATAAGAGATAGGATTGATAATCACCTAGAAAGGAATAATTTGATTAGGGATAGTCAGCACGGTTTTGTGAAGGGTAGGTCGTGCCTCACAAACCTTATTGAGTTCTTTGAGAAGGTGACCAAAGAGGTGGATGAGGGTAAAGCGGTTGATGTGGTGTATATGGATTTCAGCAAAGCGTTTGATAAGGTTCCCCATGGTAAGCTATTGTAGAAAATACGGACACATGGGATTGAGGGTGATTTAGCGGTTTGGATCAGGAATTGGCTAGCTGTAAGAAAACAGAGGGTGGTGGTTGATGGGAAATATTCATCCTGGAGTTCAGTTACTAGTGGTGTACCGCAAGGATCTGTTTTGGGGCCACTGCTGTTTGTCATTTTTATTAATGACCTGGATGAGGGCGTGGAAGGATGGATTAGTAAATTTGTGGATGACACTAAAGTCGGTGCAGTTGTAGACAGTGCGGAGGGAAGTGGCAGGTTACAGAGGGACATAGATAAGCTGCAGAGCTGGGCTGAGAGGTGGCAAATGGAGTTTAATGCGGAAAAGTGTGAGGTGATTCACTTTGGAAGGAGTAACAGGAATACAGAGTACTGGGCTAATGGTAAGATACTTGGTAGTGTGGATGAACAGAGGGATCTGGGTGTCCATGTGCATAGATCCCTGAAAGTACGGAGTGTTAGCTTTTATTGGTAGAGGGATTGAGTTTCGGAGCCAGGAGGTCATGCTGCAACTGTACAAAACTCTGGTGCGGCCGCACTTGGAGTATTGCGTACAGTTCTGGTCGCCGAATTATAGGAAAGATGTGGAAGTGTTGGAAAGGGTGCAGAGGAGATTTACCAGGATGTTGCCTGGTATGGTGGGAAAATCGTATGAGGAAAGGCTGAGGGGCTTGAGGTTGTTTTCGTTCGAGAGAAGAAGGTTAAGAGGTGACTTAATAGAGGCATACAAGATGCTCAGAGGATTAGATAGGGTGGATAGTGAGAGCCTCTTTCCTCGGATGGTGATAGCTAGCACGAGGGGACATAGCTTTAAATTGAGGGGTGAGAGATATAGGACAGATGTTAGAGGTAGGTTCTTTACTCAGAGAGTAGTAAGGGCGTGGAATACCCTGCCTGCAGCAGTAGTGGACTCGCCAACATTAAGAGCATTTAAATGGTCATTGGATAAACATATGGATGATATTGGAGTAGTGTCGGTTAGATGGGCTTTAGATTGGTTCCACTGGTCGGCACAACATCGGGGGCCGAAGGGCCTGTACTGCGCTGTCATGTTCAATGTTCTGGAGCAGGTTCCAGGGAGCGACACACAGAGCAGGCGACAGAGCGACACACAGAGCAGGCGACAGAGCGACACACAGAGCAGGTTCCAGGGAGCGACACACAGAGCAGGCGACAGAGCGACACACAGAGCAGGCGACAGAGCGACACACAGAGCAGGTTCCAGGGAGCGACACACAGAGCAGGCGACAGAGCGACACACAGAGCAGGTTCCAGGGAGCGACACACAGAGCAGGCGACAGAGCGACACACAGAGCAGGCGACAGAGCGACACACAGAGCAGGTTCCAGGGAGCGACACACAGAGCAGGTTCCAGGGAGCGACACACAGAGCAGGTTCCAGGGAGCGACACACAGAGCAGGCGACAGAGCGACACACAGAGCAGGTTCCAGGGAGCGACACACAGAGCAGGCGACAGAGCGACACACAGAGCAGGCGACAGAGCGACACACAGAGCAGGCGACAGAGCGACAGACAGAGCAGGTTCCAGGGAGCGACACACAGAGCAGGCGACAGAGCGACAGACAGAGCAGGTTCCAGGGAGCGACACACAGAGCAGGCGACAGAGCGACAGACAGAGCAGGCGACAGAGCGAGAGAGACAGTGTTTGAGCGGGACTGCTCGACCGAGAGGACAGTGCGTTGGAGGGAGACAGGCAGACAGAGCGAGCCTGGGTGTGGTTTGGGGAAGAGCAGCCTCACTCCGGCCACACACTCACCTCCTTCATCCCTCGGTTCTTGATGTTCAGCTTTTTGGCGTTGACAAAATCAAACAGCTTTCCATATTCCTCCCTGGGAAGAGAAAGCAGCGGGTCAGAGCGGGGAGCGCCAGGGCCCCGCCCACCCCACCAGCCCAGGGCCCCGCCCACGCCCAGCCCAGGGCCCCGCCCACCCCACCAGCCCAGGGCCCCGCCCACCCCACGGCCCCGCCCACCCTGCCAGCCCACGGCCCCGCCCACGGCCCGCCGCCCACCCCAGTCGGACAGCCCCGCCCATGTCACCCAGCCCCGCCCTCTGCCCCAGTCGGCCAGCCCGGCCGGCCCAGCCCACCCCAGTCGGCCCCCCCGCCCGCCCCAGTCGGCCCCCCCGCCCGCCCCAGTCGGCCCCCCCGCCCCCAGTCGGCCCCCCCGCCCGCCCCCTGCCCCAGTCGGCCCAGCCCCTCCTCACTGACCTCTCGATGCTGCTGAAAGTGTACTGACTGCTCTGCTTGGTCTCAATCTCGAAGTCGAAGGAGCGAGTGGTGGTGGTCCCACGGGCGAAGTTTACGTGAGAGATCTCGTCAAAGCGGATGTGGACGGGGGGCTTGTGGACGTAGATGAAGCCCCTCTCCAGGGGGTAGAGCAGACCCGAGCTGGCCTTGTACGAACAGGAGATACAGTGAGCCCCCGAATTCCTGTGCGGGGGGGACGGAGAGAGGGGGGAGGGGGGGGGGAGGCGGAGAGAGGGGGGGGGGAGGCGGAGAGAGGGGGGGAGGCGGAGAGAGGGGGGGGAGGCGGAGAGAGGGGGGGGAGGCGGAGAGAGGGGGGGGGGAGGCGGGAGAGAGGGGGGGGGAGGCGGAGAGAGGGGGGGAGACGGAGAGGGGGGGAGACGGAGAGAGGGGGGGAGACGGAGAGAGGGGGGGAGACGGAGAGAGGGGGGGAGACGGAGAGAGGGGGGGGGGAGACGGAGAGAGGGGGGGAGACGGAGAGAGGGGGGGAGACGGAGAGAGGGGGGGAGACGGAGAGAGGGGGGGAGACGGAGAGAGGGGGGGAGACGGAGAGAGGGGGGGAGACGGAGAGAGGGGGGGAGACGGAGAGAGGGGGGGGAGGGGGGGAGACGGAGAGAGGGGGGGAGACGGAGAGAGGGGGGGAGACGGAGAGAGGGGGGGAGACGGAGAGAGGGGGGGGGGAGACGGAGAGAGGGGGGGAGACGGAGAGAGGGGGGGAGACGGAGAGAGGGGGGGAGACGGAGAGAGGGGGGGAGACGGAGAGAGGGGGGGAGACGGAGAGAGGGGGGGAGACGGAGAGAGGGGGGGAGACGGAGAGAGGGGGGGAGACGGAGAGAGGGGGGGAGACGGAGAGAGGGGGGGGGAGACGGAGAGAGGGGGGGAGACGGAGAGAGGGGGGGAGACGGAGAGAGGGGGGGAGACGGAGAGAGGGGGGAGGGGGAGACGGAGAGAGGGGGGAGAGACGGAGGGGAGACGGAGAGAGGGGGGGAGACGGAGAGAGGGGGGGAGACGGAGAGAGGGGGGAGACGGAGAGAGGGGGGGAGACGGAGAGAGGGGGGGAGACGGAGAGAGGGGGGGAGACGGAGAGAGGGGGGGAGACGGAGAGAGGGGGGGAGACGGAGAGAGGGGGGAGAAGGGAAAGGGGAGACGGAGAGAGGGGGGGAGACGGAGAGAGGGGGGGAGACGGAGAGAGGGGGGGAGACGGAGAGAGGGGGGGAGACGGAGAGAGGGGGGGAGACGGAGAGAGGGGGGGAGACGGAGAGAGGGG
The DNA here is from genome assembly GCF_964213995.1 of Mustelus asterias. Taxonomy (NCBI): domain Eukaryota; kingdom Metazoa; phylum Chordata; class Chondrichthyes; order Carcharhiniformes; family Triakidae; genus Mustelus; species Mustelus asterias. The sequence continues at coordinate 3,093 of NW_027594487.1, read as the reverse complement.
GGGGGAGACGGAGAGAGGGGGGGAGACGGAGAGAGGGGGGGAGACGGAGAGAGGGGGGGAGACGGAGAGAGGGGGGGAGACAGGAGAGAGGGGGGGAGACAGAGAGAGGGGGGGAGACAGAGAGAGGGGGGGAGACGGAGAGAGGGGGGGAGACAGAGAGAGGGGGGGAGACAGAGAGAGGGGGGGAGACAGAGAGAGGGGGGGAGACAGAGAGAGGGGGGGAGACAGAGAGAGGGGGGGAGACAGAGAGAGGGGGGGAGACAGAGAGAGGGGGGGAGACAGAGAGAGGGGGGGAGACAGAGAGAGGGGGGGAGACAGAGAGAGGGGGGGAGACAGAGAGAGGGGGGGAGACAGAGAGAGGGGGGGAGACAGAGAGAGGGGGGGAGACAGAGAGAGGGGGGGAGACAGAGAGAGGGGGGGAGACAGAGAGAGGGGGGGAGACAGAGAGAGGGGGGGAGACAGAGAGAGGGGGGAAGAGAGAGGGGGGGAGACAGAGAGAGGGGGGGAGACAGAGAGAGGGGGGGAGACAGAGAGAGGGGGGGAGACAGAGAGAGGGGGGGAGACAGAGAGAGGGGGGGGGAGACAGAGAGAGGGGGGGAGACAGAGAGAGGGGGGGAGACAGAGAGAGGGGGGGAGACAGAGAGAGGGGGGGAGACAGAGAGAGGGGGGGGGAGACAGAGAGAGGGGGGGAGACAGAGAGAGGGGGGGGAGACAGAGAGAGGGGGGGAGACAGAGAGAGGGGGGGAGACAGAGAGAGGGGGGGAGACAGAGAGAGGGGGGGAGACAGAGAGAGGGGGGGAGACAGAGAGAGGGGGGGAGACAGAGAGAGGGGGGGAGACAGAGAGAGGGGGGAGACAGAGAGAGGGGGGGAGACAGAGAGAGGGGGGGAGACAGAGAGAGGGGGGGAGACAGAGAGAGGGGGGGAGACAGAGAGAGGGGGGGAGACAGAGAGAGGGGGGAGACAGAGAGAGGGGGGGAGACAGAGAGAGGGGGGGAGACAGAGAGAGGGGGGGAGACAGAGAGAGGGGGGAGACAGAGAGAGGGGGGGAGACAGAGAGAGGGGGGGAGACAGAGAGAGGGGGGGAGACAGAGAGAGGGGGGGAGACAGAGAGAGGGGGGGAGACAGAGAGAGGGGGGGGAGACAGAGAGAGGGGGGGAGACAGAGAGAGGGGGGAGACAGAGAGAGGGGGGGAGACAGAGAGAGGGGGGGAGACAGAGAGAGGGGGGGAGACAGAGAGAGGGGGGGAGACAGAGAGAGGGGGGGAGACAGAGAGAGGGGGGGAGACAGAGAGAGGGGGGGAGACAGAGAGAGGGGGGGAGACAGAGAGAGGGGGGGAGACAGAGAGAGGGGGGGAGACAGAGAGAGGGGGGAGACAGAGAGAGGGGGGGAGACAGAGAGAGGGGGGGAGACAGAGAGAGGGGGGGAGACAGAGAGAGGGGGGGAGACAGAGAGAGGGGGGGAGACAGAGAGAGGGGGGGAGACAGAGAGAGGGGGGGAGACAGAGAGAGGGGGGGAGACAGAGAGAGGGGGGGAGACAGAGAGAGGGGGGAGACAGAGAGAGGGGGGGAGACAGAGAGAGGGGGGGAGACAGAGAGAGGGGGGGAGACAGAGAGAGGGGGGGAGACAGAGAGAGGGGGGGAGACAGAGAGAGGGGGGGAGACAGAGAGAGGGGGGGAGACAGAGAGAGGGGGGAGACAGAGAGAGGGGGGGAGACAGAGAGAGGGGGGGAGACAGAGAGAGGGGGGAGACAGAGAGAGGGGGGGAGACAGAGAGAGGGGGGAGACAGAGAGAGGGGGGAGACAGAGAGAGGGGGGGAGACAGAGAGAGGGGGGGAGACAGAGAGAGGGGGGGAGACAGAGAGAGGGGGGGAGACAGAGAGAGGGGGGGAGACAGAGAGAGGGGGGGAGACAGAGAGAGGGGGGAGACAGAGGGGACAGAGGAGGGGGGAGACAGAGAGAGGGGGGAGACAGAGAGAGGGGGGGAGACAGAGAGAGGGGGGGGGGGGAGACAGAGAGAGGGGGGAGACAGAGAGAGGGGGGGAGACAGAGAGAGGGGGGGAGACAGAGAGAGGGGGGGAGACAGAGAGAGGGGGGGAGACAGAGAGAGGGGGGGAGACAGAGAGAGGGGGGAGACAGAGAGAGGGGGGGAGACAGAGAGAGGGGGGGAGACAGAGAGAGGGGGGGAGACAGAGAGAGGGGGGGAGACAGAGAGAGGGGGGGAGACAGAGAGAGGGGGGGAGACAGAGAGAGGGGGGGAGACAGAGAGAGGGGGGGAGACAGAGAGAGGGGGGGAGACAGAGAGAGGGGGGGAGACAGAGAGAGGGGGGGAGACAGAGAGAGGGGGGGAGACAGAGAGAGGGGGGGAGACAGAGAGAGGGGGGGAGACAGAGAGAGGGGGGGAGACAGAGAGAGGGGGGGAGACAGAGAGAGGGGGGGAGACAGAGAGAGGGGGGGAGACAGAGAGAGGGGGGGAGACAGAGAGAGGGGGGGAGACAGAGAGAGGGGGGGAGACAGAGAGAGGGGGGGAGACAGAGAGAGGGGGGGAGACAGAGAGAGGGGGGGAGACAGAGAGAGGGGGGGAGACAGAGAGAGGGGGGGAGACAGAGAGAGGGGGGGAGACAGAGAGAGGGGGGGAGACAGAGAGAGGGGGGGAGACAGAGAGAGGGGGGGAGACAGAGAGAGGGGGGGAGACAGAGAGAGGGGGGGAGACAGAGAGAGGAAGGGAAATGCAATGTTAGCATTCATGTCGAGAGGGCTAGAATGCAAGAGCAGGGATGGACTTCTGAGGCTGTATAAGGCTCTGGTCAGACTCCATTTGGAGCATTGTGAGCAGTTTTGGGCCCCGTATCTAAGGAAGGATGTGCTGGGCCTTGGAAAGGGTCCAGAGGAGCTTCACAAGAATGATCCCTGGAATGAAGAGCTTGTCGTATGAGGAACGGTTGAGGACTCTGGGTCGATACTCGATGGAGTTTAGAAGGATGAGGGGAGATCTTATTGAAACTTACAGGATACTGCGAGGCCTGGATAGAGTGGACGTGGAGAGGATGTTTCCACTAGTGGGAAAAACTAGAACCAGAGGCACAACCTCAGGCT
>NW_027594486.1:0-16966 GCF_964213995.1 Mustelus asterias | reverse complement strand
ACCCCCACCTGCAAGCTCCCCCTCCGAGTCTCTCACCGTCCCGACTGGGAAATATATCGGCCGTTCCTTCACTGTGGCTGGGGTCAAAATCCTGGAACTCCCTCCCTAACAGCACAGTGGGTGTACCTACCCGACACACGGGGACTGACTGATGTCCAATAACAATCCCGGAACTCCCTCCCTAACAGCACTGTGGGTGTACCTACCCCACACACGGGGACTGACTGATGTCCAATAACAATCCTGGAACTCCCTCCCTAACAGCACTGTGGGTGTACCTACCCCACACACGGGGACTGACTGATGTCCAATAACAATCCTGGAACTCCCTCTCTAACAGCACTGTGGGTGTACCTACCCCACACGGGGACTGAATGAAGTCCATACATTCACGGTGGCACAGTGGTTAGCGCTGCTGCCTCACAGCGCCAGGGACCTGGGTTCGATTCCCGGCTCGGATCACTGTCTGTGTGGAGTCTGCACGTTCTCCCCGTGTCTGCGTGGGTTTCCTCCGGGTGCTCCGGTTTCCTCCCACACAGTCCGAAAGATGTGCGGGTTAGGTGGATTGGCCGTGCTAAATGCCCCTTAGTGTCCAAAGATGCGCAGGTTAGGTGGATTGCCAATGCTAAATTGCCCTTTTGTGTCGGGGGATTAGCAGGGTAAATGTGTGAGGTTATGGGGGTAGGGCCTGGGTGGGATTGTGGGCGGTGCAGACTCGATGGGCCGAATGGCCTCCTCCTGCACTGTGGGGATTCTCTGATTCCCCTTCCCAGGCCACAGATTCAGTTGGCAAAAAGAGTTGCAATTGTAGACCATCCAGAAATGTAAAGGAAGCAATGTTTCCAAAGGCACATTGAGTTCTGAGGATTAAGTTTCCTGTACAGACAAGTTGTGAATAAATCAGTCCGTGAGAAACAAAATTCATCAGACTCGAACGCACCAACAGAAAAGGGGCCAGTGGAGTGTATACAGTGAGTGGTGTTGGAGGGGGGGCAAGGTGGGGGAGTGATGTGTGTAGTATGGGATCCTCCCATTGCCGGAGCAGGCCATTCGGCCCATCGAGTCTACACCGCCTCTACAACAGAGCATCCCACCCAACCCTATCCTGGTAACCTCATCAATTTACCCCACTAATCTCACCTAATCTGCTCATCTTTGGACACTAAGGGGCAATTTAGCATGGCCTATCCATTTCTCTCTGTCTCCCTCTCTCTGCTTCTTTCTCTCTCTCTCTCTGTGTCTCTATCTCTCTGTGTCTCTATCTCTCTGTGTGTCTCTCTCTGTGTGTCTCTCTCTGTGTGTCTCTCTCTGTGTGTCCCTCTCTGTGTGTGTGTCTCTGTGTGTGTGTCTCTGTGTGTGTGTCTCTGCGTGCATGTGTCTCTCTCGCCCAAGAACATCAGAACATAAGAAATAGGAGCAGGAGTAGGCCATCCAGCCCCTCGAGCCTGCCCCGCCATTCAATAAGATCATGGCTGATCTGAAGTGGATCAGTTCCACTTACCCGCCTGATCCCCATAACCCTTAATTCCCCTTCCGTTCAGAAATTCATCTGTCTGTGATTTAAACATATTCAACGAGGTAGCCTCCACCACTTCAGTGGGCAGAGAATTCCAGAGATTCACCACCCTCTCAGAGAAGAAGTTCCTCCTCAACTCGCCCGCTCTGTCTCTCGCCCGCTCTGTCTCTCGCCCGCTCTGTCTCTCGCCCGCTCTGTCTCTCGCCCGCTCTGTCGCTCGCCCGCTCTGTCTCTCGCCCGCTCTGTCTCTGTCTCTCTCATTTTACACTGGGCCTCAGCTACACACTTGTCCTTCCTTCGCTTGGGGGTTGTGTGATTGGGGCGGGGGGCAGGGGGGGGACAGTCCGAGGCGGGGCGTGCGATGGCCCCAATTAGTCCATCAGCCCGTCAGGTCTCGGGCCTGTCTGCCACTTCTGATTGGCTGCCTTGTGTCGCTCTGCAGTAACCTGGGCTGGCTGTATTACGGACAACTCCGAGGCGATTGGACCTTAATGACCGTCAACTCTATCGGCGTCATGTTGCAGATGTGTTACATCCTGGTCTATTTATACTTCAGCAACGAGAAGGTAGGCAGCCCCTTACCCACCTCTCTCTCACAGAGCCCACTCCTGTACCCGCCTGGCATCCCCGCTCCCCATTGGCTGCGGGGACTGGATCTAATCTCCCCCCTCCCCGCCTATTGGCTGAATGGAATGTGGGTCTGTGTCCTTGGTTCGCCAGTGGCTGGCCGGATGTCAGTTTGGATCCTACAGAGAGAGGATTGATTGGCCAAAGCGTAGGGCCTGGGGCCTCGTGTGTGTGTGTGTGTGTGTGTGGGATTGGCCACAGGACCACAGTCGTTTCTGCCCCCCCCCCCCACCCCGACCCCCACACCCTCCAGCCAACCAACTCTCCCCTCATCTATGATAGAAAGAAAGAAGCACCTCCAACACTGCCGCACTCCCTCAGTACTGGTACTGCGAGCAACAGCATGGTGCGGGGCCCCCGGGTGTCTGGAGTGGCGACTTGAATCCACAACCCTCCTGCCCCGAAGCTTCTCTCAATCCAGCGAAGAGGGAATCCAGCCTCGGCCAACCTCCTAGGGATACGGAGGTACATGAAAGGGCAAGGGTGATAGGTCACGGGAGGTCATGGGGGGGGCGAGGGGAGGGAGAAATGTCAAGTAATTGTCCTCATGGAGCCTGAGGCCTAGTCCGGTGGTTGAAGGTTTTTCTTAACTCTTTTCCTTGGTGATGTTTGCTTTGTAGTTTCAGGTCTTGGCCAAGGTTATCTTTGCGTCTTCACTTCTAGCAACTGTCTACCTCTATTTTGCCATGATGGTGTTGAATCTGGAAATCCGTCTGAACCAACTGGGCCTCCTGTGTAGCGTCTTCACTATCAGCATGTACCTCTCGCCGTTGACCGACCTGGTAAAACACTCGCGTGCGATTCTCCGCAGAGACGGGAGGGGCGGGCAGAATCTCTCGCCATCTTTCTCACCGTTTGCTCTTGGCTCTTCTAGGGGCCCCAGCCGGGAGGCCTCTGGGGCCTAAGCGTTTGTCCGTGGCCACGATGGCCTGGGGCGGGGCACGTGGTTGGCCGTGTGGCTTGGGGCCTAGCCAGTGGTTTCCCATGGGGCCTGAGGCCTAATGTGCAGTTGGCCACGGAGCTTGAAGACCCTCGTGCAGTTGGCCAAGGAGCTTGGGGCCTGGCGTGCAGTTGGCCACAGGGCCTAAGGCCTGGTGTGCGGTTGGCCATAGGGCCTGAAGGCCTAGTGTGCAGCTGGCCATAGGGCCTGAAGGCCTAGTGTGCAGCTGGCCATAGGGCCTGAAGGCCTAGTGTGCAGCTGGCCATAGGGCCTGAAGGCCTAGTGTGCAGCTGGCCATAGAGCCTGAAGGCCTGGTGTGCGGTTGGCCATAGGGCCTGAAGGCCTAGTGTGCAGCTGGCCATAGGGCCTGAAGGCCTAGTGTTCAGCTGGCCATAGGGCCTGAAGGCCTAGTGTTCAGCTGGCCATAGGGCCTGAAGGCCTAGTGTGCAGCTGGCCATAGGGCCTGAAGGCCTAGTGTGCAGCTGGCCATAGGGCCTGAAGGCCTAGTGTGCAGCTGGCCATAGGGCCTGAAGGCCTAGTGTGCAGCTGGCCATAGGGCCTGAAGGCCTAGTGTGCAGCTGGCCATAGGGCCTGAAGGCCTAGTCCGTGAGCTTGATCTTGAAGGATTTTCCAGCAGTTTTTTAAAAAATCAGTAAAACAGGGAAATAAGAACGCTTTACCAAACTGTTTCCTTCCATCTGGGAGAGAACTGGTTCAGAGAGTCATAGAGGTTTACAGCATGGAAACAGGCCCTTCGGCCCAACTTGTCCATGCCACCCCTTTTTTCTAACCACTAAGCTAATCCCAATTGCCCACGTTTGGCCCATATCCCTCTGTACCCATCGTATCCATGTAACTGTCTAAAGATAAAATTGTACCCGCCTCTACTACTGCCTCTGGCAGCTCGTTCCAGACACTCACCACCCTCTGTGTGAAAAACTGCCCCTCTGGACCCTTTTGTATCCCTCCCCTCTCACCTTAAACCTATGCCCTCTAGTTTTAGACTCCCCTACCTTTGGGAAAAGATGTCGACTATCTAGCTGATCTGTGCCCCTCATTATTTTATAGACCTCTATAAGATCACCCCTCAGCCTCCTACACTCCAGAGAAAAAAGTCCCAGTCTATTCAGCCTCTCCTTATAACTCAAACCATCAAGTCCCGGCAACATCCTAGTAAATCCTTTCTGCACTCTTTCTAGTTTAATAATATCCTTTCTATAATAGGGTGACCAGAACTGTACACAGTATTCCAAGTGTGGCCTTACCAATGTCTTGTACAACTTCAACAAGACGTCCCAACTCAATGTTCTGACCAATGAAACCAAGCATGCCGAATGCCTTCTTCACCACTCTGTCCACCTGTGACTCCACTTTCAAGGAGCTATGAACCTGTACCCCTAGATCTCTTTGTTCTGCAACTCTTCCCAATGCTCTATCATTAACTGAGTAAGTCCTGCCCTGGTTCAATCTACCAAAATGCATCACCTCACATTTGTCGAAATTAAACTCCATCTGCCATTCGTCAGCCCACTGGTCCAATTGATCAAGATCCCGTTGTAATCCGAGATACGGTACGGTAGCACAGTGGTTAGCACTGTTGCTTCACAGCTCCAGGGACCTGGGTTCGATTCCCGGCTCGGGGTCACTGTCTGTGTGGAGTTTGCACATTCTCCTCGTGTCTGCGTGGGTTTCCTCCGGGTGCTCCGGTTTCCTCCCACTGTCCAAAGATGTGTGGGTTAGGTTGATTGGCCATGCTAAAATTGCTCCTTAGTGTCCTGGGATGCGTAGATTAGAGGGATTAGCGGGTAAAATATGTAGGGCCTGGGTGGGATTGTGGTCGGTGCAGACTCGATGGGCCAAATGGCCTCTTTCTGTACTGTAGGGTTTCTATGATTTCTATTATTCTATGATAACCTTCTTCACTGTCCACTATGCCGCCAATCTTGCGAACTTACTAACCATGCTCCCTATATACTCATCCAAATCATTAATATAAATGACAAATAACAGTGGGCCCAGCACTGATCCCTGAGGCACACCGCTGGTCACAGGCCTCCAGTTTGAAAAACAACTCTCTACAACCACCCTCTGGCTTCTCTCAAGGAGCCAATTTTGTATCCATTTAGATACCTCCCCCTGGATCCCGTGAGATTTAACCTCATGCAACGACCTACCATGCGGTACCTTGTCAAAGAGAGAGAGAGAGAGAGAGAGAGACAGGGGACTGAGGCTGAATATCTGTCTGTAAGGTTCTCAGGATGCTGGCTGTCACGCTAAACCCCCCCTCGCTCCATCTTTTATGTCCCACAGGCCAAGATAATACGAACTCGATCCACGAAGTGCCTCTCATTCTCACTGACAGTGGCCACGATTTTAACTTCAACCTCGTGGACACTGTACGGTCTCCAGTACCCCGATTACTACATCGTGGTGAGTCACGGAGGGGGGGGGGGGGGTTGTCTGGGGCCTGTCCACAGCGGTTAAATTCCGAGGAGGGGCAAAACAGATGAGGCTGGTGCACCCTCGAGTGTGGGAGATTCACGGGGTGAATCTAGTTGAGCGGGGGTTGAAGATGGTTAAAGGATTCGAGAGGGTTGGTGGAGTTACGATGCATGTGGGATAGGCTCAAGGGGCTGAATGGCCCTCCCTTGGACGAATCCTACACACAATAAGCATGGCGAAGGAAGCTCTGGAAGCTTCCACGACAGGGAGCGCCGCACTGTGGGAGGGTCGGTGCTGAGGGAGCGCCGCACTGTGGGAGGGTCGGTGCTGAGGGAGCGCCGCACTGTGGGAGGGTCGGTGCTGAGGGAGCGCCGCACTGTGGGAGGGTCGGTGCTGAGGGAGCGCCACACTGTGGGAGGGTCAGTGCTGAGGGAGCGCCGCACTGTGGGAGGGTCAGTGCTGAGGGAGCGCCGCACTGTGGGAGGGTCGGTGCTGAGGGAGCGCCGCACTGTGGGAGGGTCAGTGCTGAGGGTGCGCCGCACTGTGGGAGGGTCGGTGCTGAGGGAGCGCCGCACTGTGGGAGGGTCGGTGCTGAGGGAGCGCCGCACTGTGGGAGGGTCGGTGCTGAGGGAGCGCCGCACTCTCGGAGCATCAGTCGCTGAGGAGATGGGATGACAGGTGCTAGGGAAATGCAAGGACGTTTAAAAAATTGCCCCTCCCCTCAGCGGGGATCCGCAGGATGTGTTGATCCCTGAGTGGGTTACGGTTACCGGGGAGGGGGTGGGTCTTTATTGCAAGTGGTTCAGAGGGCCCTGTGTTTGGGCCTAGTTTTGCCTGAAAACTGTTGCGACTTGACTTGGGTTTTATTTTAATTTTCGTCCCCCTCTTCTCTTCCCCCCCGCCCCCCCCGCACTTGTCCGTCTAGGTCCCCAACGTTCCGGGAATCCTGACCAGTCTGGTCCGGTTTTGGTTGTTTTGGCGGTACTCCCCCGGACACGACAAGTATGCCTACCGTCCCGTTCAGGCCTGAGGCCTACTTGGCAGGATGCTAATTTTTGCTTCAAACTCTGGGTGGGTTCTTCAGGGAAACGCTTCAAACGTGTTCCAAGACCTGGAATGGGGAGAGGGCGAGAGGAAAGAGTCGCAGAGGATCGTTCTAAACTCCCGTATCCGCCAGGAACTATCTCTTCGCCTGTGGGAGGCTTTCCCGCACCATCACAAGTGTTCCATAAAATGAAGGAGTCTTTATCTGTTTTTTTTATATAAATGTGCATTTCCGATTTAGTTATTCTCTTGTCAATGGGCTAAGACACCGACTCTCGCTGGGATACGGGTTCCGTACGCGCCAACTCTCGCTGGGATACGGGTTCCGTACGCGCCAACTCTCGCTGGGATACGGGGCCCACACGCCAACTCTCGCTGGGATACGGGTTCCGTACCCGCCACCTCTCGCTGGGATACGGGTTCCGTACCCGCCACCTCTCGCTGGGATACGGGGCCCACACGCCAACTCTCGCTGGGGTACGGGTTCCACACGCCAACTCTCGCTGGGGTACGGGTTCCACACGCCAACTCTCACTGGGGTACGGGTCCCACACACACTGACTCTCACTGGGGTACGGGTTCCACACACACTGACTCTCACTGGGGTACGGGTTCCACACACACTGACTCTCACTGGGGTACGGGTCCCACACACACTGACTCTCACTGGGGTACGGGTTCCACACACACTGACTCTCACTGGGGTACGGGTCCCACACACACTGACTCTCACTGGGGTACGGGTTCCACACACACTGACTCTCACTGGGGTACGGGTCCCACACACACTGACTCTCACTGGGGTATGGGTCCCACACACACTGACTCTCACTGGGGTACGGTTCCCACACACACTGACTCTCACTGGGGTATGGGTCCCACACACACTGACTCTCACTGGGGTACGGGTCCCACACACACTGACTCTCACTGGGGTACGGGTCCCACACACACACACTGACTTTCACTGGGGTACAGGTTCCACACACACTGACTCTCACTGGGGTACGGGTCCCACACACACACTGACTCTCACTGGGGTATGGGTCCCACACACACACTGACTCTCACTGGGGTATGGGTCCCACAGACACACTGACTCTCACTGGGGTATGGGTCCCACACACACACTGACTCTCACTGGGGTATGGGTCCCACACACACACTGACTCTCACTGGGGTACGGGTCCCACACACACTGACTCTCACTGGGGTACGGGACCCACACACACTGACTCTCACTGGGGTACGGGTCCCACACACACTGACTCCCACTGGGGTACGGGTCCCACACACACTGACTCTCACTGGGGTACGGGCTCCACACACACTGACTCTGGAGGTGAGGGGATCTCGCTGGCAAGGCCGCTTTTCTCTCTCCCTCTCACCCCCGCGACACTGAGGCCTTTCGACCAACCCAATTTCCCTGCCCTCCTCGGGCAAGAGTGGAGGTGGCTAACTCGGCAAGAACCCCGGGAGCCAGTGATTATCAGATCTCTGCACTCCTCCAATTCCGGCCTCTCGAGCATCCCCCGATTCCCATCGCTCCGCCATTGGCGGCCGTGCCTTCAGCTGCCTGGGGGGCCAAAACTCTGGAATTCCCTCCATAAACCTCTCCACCTCTCTCTCTCTCTCTGTCTCTCAGTTTCTCCCTCCCCCTGTCTCTCTCCCCCTCTCTCTGTCCCCCTATCTCTTTCTCTCCCCCTCTTTCTCTCCCCCGCTCTCTCTTCCACCCCCCCCTCTCTCTCTCTCCCCCTCTTTCATTCCCGTCTCTCTCTGTGTCCCTCTCTCTCTGTTTCTCCCCATGGGAGCGAGTCCCACATTCCCCCCGACTCCCCCCCCCCGTGGGAGTGAGTCCCACATTCTCCCCCCATGGGAGCGAGTTCCCACATTCTCCCCCCGTGGGAGCGAGTTCCCACATTCTCCCCCCGTGGGAGCGAGTCCCACATTCTCCCCCCGTGGGAGCGAGTCCCACATTCTCCCCCACTCCCCCCTTGGGAGCGAGTCCCACATTCTCCCCCCGTGGGAGCGAGTTCCCACATTCTCCCCCACTCCCCTGTGGAAGCGAGTTCCCACATTCTCCCCCACTCCCCCCTTGGGAGCGAGTCCCACATTCTCCCCCCGTGGGAGCGAGTCCCACATTCTCCCCCACTCCCCCCGTGGGAGCGAGTTCCCACATTCTCCCCCACTCCCCCCTTGGGAGCGAGTTCCCACATTCTCCCCCACTCCCCCCGTGGGAGCGAGTCCCACATTCTCCCCCACTCCCCCCGTGGGAGCGAGTTCCCACATTCTCCCCCACTCCCCTGTGGAAGCGAGTTCCCACATTCTCTCCCACTCCCCCCGTGGGAGCGAGTCCCACATTCTCCCCCACTCCCCCCGTGGGAGCGAGTTCCCACATTCTCCCCCACTCCCCCGTGGGAGCGAGTCCCACATTCTCCCCCACTCCCCCCCCTTGGAGCGAGTTCCCACATTCTCCCCCACTCCCCCCTTGGAGCGAGTTCCCACACTCTGCCCCAATCCCAATGAGCCTCTGTGCTGAGTCTGGCTGTAAAGATCTCGATGGGGATCAAACCTCCCACACACTCCCAGCCTTGTCCTCCCCCAGAGACTGGAGCCTTGGCCCTTGTACAACCTTTCCCGAGAGTTTATAACCCCTCTCCCCATGGGGGGAGTGGGGGGAGAATGTGGGACTCACTCCCATGGGGGGAGAATGTGGGACTCGCTCCCACGGGGGGAGTCGGGGGAGAATGTGGGACTCGCTCCCACGGGGGGAGTGGGGGAGAATGTGGGACTCGCTCCCATGGGGGGAGTCGGGGGAGAATGTGGGACTCGCTCCCACGGGTGAGTTTTGGCGTTGCCTACCCAATTTGTGCGTGATATTACCAGTGCCTCGATATCCGTCCTATGGCGCGGTGGACCAGAACCGCGCTCGCTGACATTCCAGGACCCAGAGGAGGGAGAGAGAGGAGGGGTACCACAGGCAATGGCCACATGCTCGATAAGTGTTGTTCTGCCAACCCCCCCCCCCCCGACTCCCACCACCCCCTCCAGCGTCCCGCTGTCGCCTGTCTTTTGTATCCATGTCTTAAGCGAGTTATCTTGACCTGTCTTGTACCGTAACAGTTTTACAAATCGCCGTTTTGAAATTTATTTTAAAAAACATGGCCGCCACGGTTGCCACTTTCACTGGGGGGCTGGGGGGAGGATGTGCTAATGTTACTCGCCGAGTCCCAAATCGAGGGCTCGAACGCTCCCGGAATGAGTTCAAATCGTAGAAACGGAGAAACTAGGAGCAGGAGGAGGCCATTCAACCCTTCCAGCCTGCTCCGCCAGTCATTATGAATTCACGGCTGATCATCAAATTCAATATCCTGATTTCCCCCCCGCCCGCCCCCCCCACCCCATATCCCTCGATCCCTTTAGCCCCAAGAGCTATATCTAATTCCTTCTTGAAATCACACAATGTTTTGGCCTCAACTACTTTCTAAGGGTGACACAGTGGTACAGTGGTTAGCACTCTTGCCTCTCAGCGCCAGGGACCCGGGTTCGATTCCCGGCTTGGGTCACTGTCTGTGCGGAGTCTGCATGTTCTCCCCGTGTCTGCGTGGGTTTCCTCCGGATGCTCCGGTTTCCTTCCACAGTCCGAAAGACGTGCTGGTTAGGGTGGATTGGCCGTGCTAAATTCTCCCTCAGTGTAACCCGAACAGGAGTGTGGCGACTCGGGGGATTTTCACAGTAACTTCATTGCGGTGTTAATGTCAGCCGACTTGTGGCACTAATAAATAAAAATAATAAAGCTGCCTGGTGGGGTCGTTGGCTCTGGAATTCTCTACCTCTCTCTCTACGTTTCTCTCTGTCTCCCCCCGTGGGAGCGAGTCCCACATTCTCCCCCACTCCCCCCCGTGGGAGCAAGTCCCACATTCTCCCCCCACTCCCCCCATGGGAGCGAGTCCCACATTCTCCCCCACCCCCCCCCGTGGGAGCAAGTCCCACATTCTCCCCCCATGGGAGCGAGTCCCACATTCTCCCCCACTCCCCCCCCGTGGGAGTGAGTCCCACATTCTCCCCCCACCACCCCCGTGGGAGCGAGTCCCACATTCTCCCCCCACTCCCCCCGTGGGAGTGAGTCCCACATTTTCCCCCACTCCCCCATGGGAGCGAGTCCCACATTCACCCCCCACTCCCCCCGTGGGAGTGAGTCCCACATTCTCCCCCCACCACCCCCGTGGGAGCAAGTCCCACATTCTCCCCCCACTCCCCCCATGGGAGCGAGTCCCACATTCTCCCCCACCCCCCCCCGTGGGAGCAAGTCCCACATTCTCCCCCCATGGGAGCGAGTCCCACATTCTCCCCCACTCCCCCCCCCGTGGGAGTGAGTCCCACATTCTCCCCCCACCACCCCCGTGGGAGCGAGTCCCACATTCTCCCCCCACTCCCCCCGTGGGAGTGAGTCCCACATTTTCCCCCACTCCCCCATGGGAGCGAGTCCCACATTCACCCCCCACTCCCCCCGTGGGAGTGAGTCCCACATTCTCCCCCCACCACCCCCGTGGGAGCGAGTCCCACATTCTCCCCCCACTACCCCCGTGGGAGCGAGTCCCACATTTTCCCCCACTCCCCCATGGGAGCGAGTCCCACATTCTCCCCCACTCCCCCGTGGGAGCGAGTCCCACATTCTCCCCCACTCCCCCCGTGGGAGCGAGTCCCACATTCTCCCCCCACTACCCCCGTGGGAGCGAGTCCCACATTCTCCCCCACTGCCCCCGTGGGAGCGAGTTCCCACATTCTCCCCCACTGCCCCCGTGGGAGCGTGTCCCACATTCTCCCCCCACTCTCTGTGGGAGCGAGTCCCACATTCTCCCCCCACTCTCTGTGGGAGCAAGTCCCACATTCTCCCCCCCACTCTCTGTGGGAGCGAGTCCCCACACTCTGCCCCAATCCCAATGAGCCTCTGTGCTGTGTCTGGCTGTAAAGATCTCGATGGGGGTCAAACCTCCCACACGCTCCCAGCCTTGTCCTCCCCCAGAAACTGGAGCCTTGGCCCTTGTACAACCTTTCCCGAGAGTTTATTACCCCTCTCCCCACGGTGGGAGTGGGGAGAATGTGGGACTCGCTCCCACGGTGGGAGTGGGGGGAGAATGTGGGACTCACTCCCACGGGGGGAGTGGGGGGAGAATGTGGGACTCGCTCCCACGGGGGGAGTGGGGGGAGAATGTGGGACTCGCTCCCACGGGGGAGTTTTGGCGTTGCCTGCCCAATAACAACCCAATTTGTGCGTGATATTACCAGTGCCTCGATATCCGTCCTATGGCGCGGTGGACCAGAACCGCGCTCACTGACATTCCAGGACCCAGAGGAGGGGGAGAGAGGAGGGGTACCACAGGCAATGGCCACATGCTCGATAAGTGTTGTTCTGCCAACCCCCCCCGACTCCCACCACCCCCTCCACAGTCCCGCCATCGCCTGTCTTTTGTATCCATGTCTTAAGTAAGTTATCTTGACCTGTCTTGTACCGTAACAGTTTTACAAACCGCCGTTTCGAAATTTATTTTTAAAAACATGGCCGCCACGGTTGCCACTTTCACTGGGGGGCTGGGGGGAGGATGTGCTAATGTTACTCGCCGAGTCCCAAATCGAGGGCTCGAACGCTCCCGGAATGAATTCAAATCGGAGAAACAGAGCATCTGGAAGCAGGAGGCCATTCGGCCCTTTGAGCCTGCCCCTCCACTCAGTATGATCACGGCTCATCATTGAATCCAATATCCTGATCCCCCCATCCACCCCTCCCCCCATATCCCTCGATCCCTTTAGCCCCAAGAGCGATATCTAATTCCTTCTTGAAATCACACGACGTTTTGGCCTCAACTACTTTCTAGGGGCGACACGGTGGCACAGTGGTTAGCACTGCTGCCTCGCAGCGCCAGGGACCCGGTTCGATTCCTGGCTTGCGTCACTGGGTGGAGTCTGCACGTTCTCCCCGTGTCTGCTTGGGTTTCCTCCAAATGCTCCGGTTTCCTCCCACACTCCGAAAGATGTGCGGGTTAGGTGGATTGGCCATGCTAAATTGCCCCTTAGTGACCAAAGATGTGCGGGTTAGGTGGATTGGCCGTGCTAAATTGCCCCTTAGTGACCAAAGATGTGCGGGTTAGGTGGATTGGCCGTGCTAAATTGCCCCTTAGTGTCCAAAGATGTGCAGGTTAGGTGGATTGGCCGTGCTAAATTGCCCCTTAGTGACCAAAGATGTGCGGGTTAGGTGGATTGGCCATGCTAAATTGTCCCTTAGTGACCAAAGATGTGCAGGTTAGGTGGATTGGCCGTGCTAAATTGTCCCTTAGTGACCAAAGATGTGTAGGTTAGGTGGATTGGCCGTGCTAAATTGTCCCTTAGTGACCAAAGATGTGCAGGTTAGGTGGATTGGCCGTGCTAAATTGTCCCTAAGTGTCCAAAGATGTGTAGGTTAGGGTAAATGAGTGGGGTTATGGGGATTGGACCTGGGTGGGATTGTGGTCAGTGGTGACATGATGGGCCGAATGGCCTCCTTCTGCACGGTAGGGATTCTGTGGGAGTGAATTCCACACATTCACCACCCTCTGGGTGAAGAAATTTCTCCTCACCTCAGTCCTAAAAGGTTTACCCCTTATCCTCAAACTCTGACCCCCTCGTTCTGGACTCCCCCCACCATCGGGAACATTCTTTCTGAATCGACTCTGTCAGAATTTTATAAGTTTCTATGAGATCCCCCCTCACTCTTCTAAACTCCAGTGAATATAATCCTCACCGACTCAGTCTCTCCTCATATGACAGACCTGCCATCCCAGGAATCAGCCTGGTAAACCTGCGCTGCGCTCCCTCTATAGCAAGGACACCCTTCCTCAGATAAGGACATAGAAACATAGAAAAACTACAGCACAAACAGGCCCTTCGGCCCACAAGTTGTGCCGAATACATCCTTACCTTCTAGACCTACCTATAACCCTCCATCCTATTAAGCTCCATGTACTCATCCAGGAGTCTCTAAAAAGACCCTATTGAGTTTGCCTCCACCACCCCTGACGGCAGCGATTCCACTCACCCACCATCCTCTGTGTGAAAAACTTACCCCTAACATCTCCCCTGTACCTACCCCCCAGCACCTTAAACCTGTGTCCTCTCGTAGCAGACATTTCCACCCTGGGAAAAAGCCTCTGAGAGTCCACCCGATCTATGCCTCTCAACATCTTATATACACCTCTATTAGGTCTCCTCTCATCCTTCATCTCTCCAAGGAGAAAAGACCGAGCTCCCTCAGCCTATCCTCATAAGGCATGCCACTCAATCCAGGCAACATCCTTGTAAATCTCCTCCACACCCTTTCAATCTTTTCCACATCCTTCCTGTAATGAGGCGACCAGAACTGAGCACAGTACTCCAAGTGGGGTCTGACGAGGGTCTTATATAGCTGCATCATTATCTTAGAATCTTAGAATCCCTACAGCACAGAAAGAGGCCATTCGGCCCATCGAGTCTGCACCGACCACAATCCCACCCAGGCCCTACCCCCATATATTTTACCCACTAATCCCTCTAACCTACGCATCCCAGGACACTAAGGGCAATTTTTAGCTTGGCCAATCAACCTAACCCGCACATCTTTGGACTGTGGGAGGAAACCGGAGCACCCGGAGGAAACCCACGCAGACACGAGGAGAATGTGCAAACTCCACACAGACAGTGACCCAAGCCGGGAATCGAACCCAGGTCCCTGGAGCTGTGAAGCAACAGTGCTAACCCACTGTGCTACCGTGCCGCCCCGGATTATCCCCGGACTCCTAAACTCAATCCCTCGATTGATAAAGGCCAGCACACCATACGCCTTCTTAACCACCTCCTCCACCTGCGGGGCCGATTTCAGAGTCCTATGGACCCGGAGCTTGAGTCTTGTGGGATGTTTGCTGTGATGTACACAGCCCAGGGAACGCGGCTTGGGATCTGCAGAGCTTTCGGGAATCTACGAGTGCGTCTAAACACTGCCGCGATGGTGGAGGTGCCCCAGTCCAGGTGTACAAAGCAAAATCCCACGAGCAGCACTGCAGGGCCAGATTTAGGCATAAGCTAAACAATCCACAGCTTAGGGCCTCACAATCCACAGCTCAGGGCCTCACAATCCGCAGCTCAGGGCCTCACAATCCGCAGCTCAGGCCTCACAATCCACAGCTCAGGCCTCACAATCCGCAGCTCAGGGCCTCACAATCCACAGCGCTCAGGGCCTCACAATCCGCAGCTCAGGGCCTCACAATCCACAGCTCAGGGCCTCACAATCCGCAGCTCAGGGCCTCACAATCCGCAGCTCAGGGCCTCACAATCCACAGCTCAGGGCCTCACAATCCACAGCTCAGGGCCTCACAATCCACAGCTCAGGGCCTCACAATCCACAGCTCAGGGCCTCACAATCCACAGCTCAGGGCCTCACAATCCACAGCTCAGGGCCTCACAATCCACAGCTCAGGGCCTCACAATCCACAGCTCAGGGCCTCACAATCCGCAGCTCAGGGCCTCACAATCCGCAGCTCAGGGCCTCACAATCCACAGCTCAGGGCCTCACAATCCACAGCTCAGGGCCTCACAATCCACAGCTCAGGGCCTCACAATCCGCAGCTCAGGGCCTCACAATCCGCAGGGGCCTCACACAATTTCAGAAGGTTCACAACGAAGAGAACACTTAAGAGCGGATACCAGGAAAGAAGAAGAGCAATTCAAAAAATTCCCAAAAGTCGACGGTTACTTTACTCCAGGAACAGACAAGGATCCACAAACCCGAGGTGATCAGCAAAGTCCAAAACAACCTCAGCCGAGTGCCTCTGCTACTGGGACAACAGAGTCTGGAATCTCAGCTGGGGAAAACACTGGAAGTGATGCAAATGCGAGCTTTGCAGAGCCGACGATCCACAGTTGAAACAACAAAACTCACGAAACTCAATGATCTCAGTCAATGGGGTGTCTTAACCGAGGATGGACTCTCACACTGGATCCTTAAGGGACCTTCAAAGTGTCAACACTGGAACGGCCCATTTGAAAACTCAAAGCGGTCATTCCAAAATCAAGATAGATATTGTTCAAAAGGTCTATTTCAGCAAATGCATTCATTTGAAAATAATTTGTGTTTTTTCACTTTAAATACCTTGCTATTAAATAATTAAAAGGCATAATTATGTTTTCAATTTTTTTGTGGCGGCCCAAGGTCCTGTTTTGGTACGCACCTATAGAAATCATCATAGAAACCCGACAGTGCGGAAGGAGGCCATTCGGCCCATCGAGTCTGCACCGACCACAATCCCACCCAGGCCCTACCCCCACTTATTTACTTGCTAATCCCTCTAACCGACACATCTCAGGACTCTAAGGGGCAATTTTTAACCTGGCCAATCAACCTAACCCGCACATCTTTGGACTGTGGGAGGAAACCGGAGCACCCGGAGGAAACCCACGCAGACATGAGGAGAATGTGCAAACTCCACACAGACAGTGACCCGAGCCGGGAATCGAACCCGGGACCCTGGAACTGTGAGGCAGCAGTGCTAACCACTGTGCTACAGTGCCGCCCCTTTGTGGGACTTTTTGGTGTAACTTTTTAACAAGGGGCCTCCAAGCTTTATATAGCTTTGGGCCTCCCCAAGTCTCAATCCGACACTGCAGCACTGTGGTAATGACCCAGGTTGTCTAATTTGAGAGTCGTTGAGTGACTGATGTTGGGTCCTTGGATCCCAGGGAGAGTTCACGTTGTACCCAAGCCCCACTCCCCCCTCGCTGAGGCTCATGGCATCCTTCACACGCACACCAGAGAGACAGACTGGCGCCTCGAGTTCATGTTTCCATCCTGATAGATGGAGCCCCCCGCCCAGTGTGGCACTCCCTCAGCACTGACCCTCCCACAGTGTGGCGCTCCCTCAGCACTGATCCTCCCACAATGCGGCACTCCCTCAGCACTGACCCTCCCACAGTGCGGCGCTCCCTCAGCACTGACCCTCCCACAGTGCGGCGCTCCCTCAGCACTGACCCTCCCACAGTGCGGCGCTCCCTCAGCACCGACCCTCCCACAGTGCAGCGCTCCCTCAGCACCGACCCTCCCACAGTGCAGCGCTCCCTCAGCACTGACCCTCCCACAGTGCAGCGCTCCCTCAGCACTGACCCTCCCACAGTGCGGCACTCCCTCAGCACTGACCCTCCCACAGTGCGGCGCTCCCTCAGCACTGACTCTCCCACAGTGCGGCGCTCCCTCAGCACTGACTCTCCCACAGTGCGGCGCTCCCTCAGCACTGACTCTCCCACAGTGCGGCGCTCCCTCAGCACTGACCCTCCCACAGTGCGGCGCTCCCTCAGCACTGACTCTCCCCACAGTGCGGCGCTCCCTCAGCACTGAC
>NW_027594485.1:0-17008 GCF_964213995.1 Mustelus asterias | reverse complement strand
CAGGAGAGACAGCCCGAGCAAACCATTCACTCTGGTGGCAACTGATGAGCAATTATGATAATGTGTACACACAATGGATCAAGATTGGCAGCTTCTCTGTGTCTCCATTAATCCTCCAGCTCACTGCACTCATCAATAAAACACAGCCAGCCTCTTCGCAAAGGCAAGCCTGCCTTTATTATTTCCCAGCCCTCTCCCCTGCCGCATGGGCCCACCTCATTCTGGAGGGGGCCTGCTGTAAGCAACAAAGTTAACACAGGAAGCTGGAACGTCTCACTCAACGCAAGCCTCATGCTACCCTCCGGCGCTCCTTAAAAACCGTCGCGGCCATTGCCACGAGGTACTGAGGTGCAGCAAGAGTGGCATGGTGGCACAGTGGCTGGCACTGCTGCCTCACAGAGAGGCAACCACTGGCTCGGGTCACTGTCTGTGTGGAGTTTGCACGTTCTCCCCCGTGTCGGCGTGGGTTTCCTCCGGGTGCTCCGGTTTCCTCCCACAGTCCAAAAGACGTGCTGGTTAGGGTGGATTGGCTGTGCTAAATTGTCCCTTAGTGTCCAAAGATGTGTGGGTTAAACTGGATTTACCATGCTACGTTGCCCCACAGTGTCCCAAAATGGGCAGGTTAGGTGGATTGGCCATGCCTAAATTGTCCCTTATTGTCTAACATTGGGCAGGTTAGGTGGATTGGCCATGCTAAATTGTCCCTTAGTGTCCAAAGATGTGTAGGTTAGGTGGATTGGCCATGCTAAATTGTCCCTCAGTGTCCAAAGATGTGAGGGTTATGTGGATTGGCCATGCTAAATGCCCCTTAGTGTCTAATGATGGGCAGATTAGGTGGATTGACCATGCTAAATTGTCCCTTAGTGTCCAAAGATGTGAGGGTTATGTGGATTGGCCATGCTAAATGCCCCTTAGTGTCTAATGATGGGCAGATTAGGTGGATTGCCCATGTTAAATTATCCCTTAGTGTCCAAAGATGTGCAGGTTAGGTGGATTGGGGCGGCACGGTCGCACAGTGGTTAGCACTGCTGCTTCACAGCTCCAGGGACCTGGGTTCGATTCCCGGCTTGGATCACTGTCTGTGTGGAGTTTGCACATTCTCCTCGTGTCTCCGTGGGTTTCCTCCGGGTGCTCCAGTTTCCTCCCACAGTCCAAAGATGTGCGGGTTAGGTTGATTGGCCATGCTAAAAATTGCCCTTCGTGTCCTGAGATGCGTAGGCTAGGGGGGATTAGTGGGTAAATATGTTGGGATTTGGGGGTAGGGCCTGGGTGGGATTGTGGTCGGTGCAGACCCGATGGGCTGAATGGCCTCTTTCTGCACTGTAGGGTTTCTATGATTTCTATGATTGGCCATGCTAAATTGCCCTTTAGTGTCCAAAGATGTGTAGTTTAGGGGGATTAGCGGGACAAATATGTGGGGATACAGGGAAAGGGCCTGGGTGGGAATCTCTGTCAGAAAGTCAGTGTAGACTAGATGGGCCGAATACCCTCCTTTGCACTGTAGGGATTCTATGATTCTGGGCAGTTCAGCCCCTCAAACCTGCAGAGCTATTCAACTGGACCGCAAATGATCCTTTACCTCAGCATCATTTTCCCACACTATCCCCGGTATCCATTGATATTTTCAATCTCTAGAAATCTATCCCTCTCTGCCTTGAACATCTCAGTGATGGACTCTCCACCAGCACCCCGTGGAATAAAGAATTCAGACGATTCGTCACCTTCTGAGGGACGAAGTTCCTCCCAAACCTCAGACCTAGAGAGACAAAAAGGTTCATTCCTTCTGCCTTTACAGTTTTCCAATTGAGAAACTTTAGCCAGGATTCGCTGGCTCTGACGTGATGGGCTCCCCCCCCATATCAGCGGATACGCCAAGCCATTCAACGGTCCATTGATCCCGGCGGGAGTGGAAGATCCCACTGGCGGGAGGGGCCGTAAAACTTCGGCCTTTGGATGAGAATTCCCCAGTCCAGGTAACCGCCAATCTGGAAAAGTTTAGGACAGAAGTCAGGATGAATATCAGGGACAGTTATTAGGCAATTTGAAGTTTGGTTTTGAAGGCTGTGGTTTGTGGGAACACAAAATTCCAGAGAAAATAGACCTAGGCCGGAATTCTCCGGCCATTCACGCCCCACTCTCGCAGCCAGCAAGAATGGAGAATTTGGCCCTCAGCCAAATCTCCGTTAACCGCAGCGGGACTGGAGAATCCCTGCTGCAGGCGAGGTCGGAGAATCCATAGGAACATAGGAATTAGGAGCAGAAGTCGGCAAGATCAGCCCTTCGAGCCTGCTCCGCCATTCAATCAGATCATGGCTGATCTCTCCCTGGTCTCAAATCCACCTCCCCACCTGTTCCCCACATCCCCTTTCCCCTTTTCTATTAGAAATTTATCTATTTCCTTCTTGAACCCATTCAACGATTCAGACCCCACCGCGCGATGGGGCAGCGAGTTCCACAAATTCACCACCCTCTGCGAGAAGTAGTTCCTCCTCATCTCAGTTTTAAATCTACCGCCTCTCAACCTCTACCTGTGACCTCTTGTTCTAGATTGCCCCACAAGGGGAAACATTTGGTCTACATTTACTGTATCAATCCCTTTTAAAATGTTATATCCCTCAATCAGATCCTCTCTCATCATTCTAAACTCCCGCGCAAAGAAGCCCAAACTGTTTAATCTCTCCTCACATGCCAACCCTTTCATCCCCGGAATCAATCTGGTGAACCTCCTCTGAACTGCCTCCAATGCCACCACATCCTTCCTCAAATAAGGAGACCAAAACTGGACACAACACTCCAGATGTGGTCTCACCAACACCCTATACAATTGCAACAACACTTCTATACTTTTATACTCCAGTCTCTTTGTAATAAATGCCAACATCCCATTGGCCTTTTTTATTACTTGCTGCACCTGCATACCCACTTCCTGCGATTCACGAACAAGGACAACCAGATCCCTCTGCCCTACATCCATCTCTTTGAACCGCTCAACCTCTCATCATCAGACAACCCGCCCAACCCAGGGGCCAACCTTCGCCGTACCAATTCCAGGATAAGCATATCCTTCCTTAAGGATACCCTGACCTTAGTGTTAGGGGGATTAGCAGGGTAAATATGTTGTGTTACGGGAATAAGGCCTGGGTGGGATTGTTGTTGGTGCAGACTCTATGGGTCGAATGGCCTCTTCTGCACTGAAGGGATTCTATGATTTCTGTGATTCCATATATAGCTTCACCAGCGTCCTGCAGAGTTGCAACAAAACTTTATTCTTTATTTTAGTTCATTCTTGGGATGTGGGCGTCGCTGGCTAGGCCAGCATTTATTACCCGTCCCGAATTGCCCCTTTGAAGGTGGTTGTGAGTCGCCTTCTTGAACCAGCTGCGGTCCATGTCACAGAATCAGGGCAGAAGGAGGCCATTCAGCCCATCGAGTCTACACCGACAACAATCCCACCCAGGAATGAGCTGCCGGAGGGAGTGGTTGAGGCAGCGACATTGACAACATTGAAAAGGCATTTGGACAGATACAAGGAGAGGAAAGGTTTAGAGGGATATGGGTCAAATGCAGGCAAATGGGGTTAGCTTGGATGGGCATTATGGATGGCATGGACCAGTTTGGGCTGAAGGGCGTGCTGTAGATTCTAACCCTACATATTTAGCCCACTAATTCCCCTGACACAAAGGGGCAATTTAGCACGGCCAATCCACCTAATCTGCCCATCTTTGGAGTGTGGGAGGAAACCGGAGCACCCGTTGGAAACCCACGCAGACATGATGAGAACGTGCAAACTCCACACAGACAGTGACCCAAGCAGTGAATTGAGCCCGGGTCCCTGGCGCTCTGAAGCAGTAGTGCTAACCACTGTGCCACCGTGCCACCCAATATTATAGCAGATGAAGGAAGTATGTCCTTGCTATAGAGGGAATGCAGCGAAGGTTTACCAGGTTGATTCCTGGGATGGCAGGTCTGTCTTATGAGGAGAGACAAAATCGGTTAGGATTATATTCACTGGAGTTTAGAAAAGTGAGAGGGAGTCTCATAGAAACTTAGAAAATTCTAACAGGGTTAGACAGGGTAGATTCAGAAAGAATGTTCCTAATGGTGGGAGAGAACTAGGGGTCATAGTTTGAGGATAGGGGGTAAACCTTTTAGGACTGAGGTGAGGAGAAATTTCTTCACCCAGAGGGTGGTGAATGTGTGGAATTCACTCCCACAGAAAGTAGTTGAGGCCAAAACGTTGTGTGATTTCAAGAAGAAATTAGATATAGCTCTTGGGGCTGAAGGGATCGAGGGATATGGTAGGGGGGGGGGGAAAGGAGGGGATTGAATTTGATGATCAGCCATGATCAAAATGAATGGCGGAGCAAGCTCGAAGGGCCGAATGGCCTCCTCCTGCTTCTAGTTTCTATGGGTGGGATTTTACGGCCCTCGCTCGAGCGAGACCGGAAATTCCCGCCTGCGGGGGGGAGGTCAATGGACATCTCCGTTGTCCACCCCTCACCCACTCCGATTCCGTGGTGGGGGGGGCGGTAGAGTTCCGGTGAATGTTTCTATGAAGAGAATAGATTGAAGGAAGGTTACAATATAAAGGCAAACAATAGATTTTTACAAACTTAATCAGCCACACTTCGCCATTTGGAGACTTAGGGAACTGGGATATGAGCTGAAATGAGTTTGCCAACAGCAGGCTTTCAAATCCCTCGCTGCCTTAAGGACTAAGATAGTCAGGGTTTCAGCAAATCTCCCACTCTGCTGATTCAGAATAGTTAAGGCTCGCATCCTAAATGATAACAGTCTGGCCAAGTCTCAGCTTTGCGCACAGTGGGACCAGTCGACCGAGCAAAAACTGCCAATTAGCTGCACATTCGAGGGGAAGCTTTGAACCTCGAGCTGCTGTCCTCTGGGAAACGCGATTGAGATATCGCAATCTGGCACGATTAAAAAAAAAAAATCCCAGCCCTCGCTGCTCCTGCCATGGTGTGCAGTGCTTTGTCTCCCAGGAACGGTGGCGCAGTGGGTTAGCACTACTGCCC
Source organism: Mustelus asterias (assembly GCF_964213995.1). Taxonomy (NCBI): domain Eukaryota; kingdom Metazoa; phylum Chordata; class Chondrichthyes; order Carcharhiniformes; family Triakidae; genus Mustelus; species Mustelus asterias. The sequence continues at coordinate 11,975 of NW_027594485.1, read as the reverse complement.
TCGGCCGGTTCGATTCCCGGCTTGGGTAACCGCCTGCGCGGAGTCTGCACGTTCTCCCCGTGTGGGTTTCCTCCGGGTGCTCCGGTTTCCTCCCATGCTCCAAAGATGTGCGGGTTAGGTGGATCGGCCATGTTAAATTGCCCCTTAGTGTCCAAAGATGCCATGGTCAGGTGGATTGGCCATGCCAAATTGCCCCTTAGAGTCAGGGTGGCTAGTTAGGGTAAATGCATGGGGTTACACGGAGTTGGGGGTAGGGTGTTAGCGTGGATTGGGGATTGGCTATCCGACAGGAAGCAGAGAGTCAGAATAAATGGGTGCTTTTCTGGTTGGCAGATGGTAGCTAGTGGCATGCCACAGGGATCGGTACTGGGGCCTCAACTATTTACCATTTATATAGACGATCTGGAGGAGGGGACTGAGTGTAGGGTAACAAAGTTTGCAGACGACACAAAGATAAGTGAAAAAGTGAATCGTGTGGAGGGCGTAGAAGGTCTGCAGAGAGATTTGGGCAGGCTGAGTGAGTGGGCGAGGATCTGGCAGATGGAGCATAACGTTAACAAATGCGAGGTTATTCACTTTGGAGGAAATAATAGCAAATTGGATTATTATCTAAATGGAAAAAAATTACAACATGCTGCTGTGCAAAGGGACCTGGGGGTCCTTGTGCATGAGACGCAAAAACCCAGTCTGCAGATGCAACAGGTGATCAAGAAGGCAAATGGGATGTTGGCCTATATCGCAAGGGGGATAGAATATAAAAGCAGAGATGTCTTGCTGCATCTGTACAGGGCATTGGTGAGGCCGCAGCTGGAATACTGTGTGCAGTATTGGTCCCCTTATTTGCGGAAGGATATATTGGCCTTGGAGGGAGTGCAGAGAAGGTTCACCAGGTTGATACCAGAGATGAGGGGTGTTGATTATGAGGAGAGACTGAGCAGATTGGGTCTGTACTCGTTGGAGTTTAGAAGGCTGAGGGGGGATCTTATAGAGACCTATAAGATAATGAAGGGGCTGGATAGGGTAGAGGTGGAGAGATTCTTTCCACTGAGAAAGGAAGCTAGAACTAGAGGGCACAGCCTCAAAATATAGGGGAGTCAGTTTAGGACAGAGTTGAGGAGGAACTTCTTCTCTCAGAGGGTGGTGAATCTCTGGAATTCTCTGCCCACTGAAGTGGTGGAGGCTACCTCGTTGAATATGTTTAAATCACGGATAGATGGATTCCTGATCGGTAAGGGAATTAGGGGTTATAGGGATCAGGCGGGTAAGTGGAATTAATCCACTTCAGATCAGCCATGATCTTATTGAATGGCGGGGCAGGCTCGAGGGGCTAGATGCCTACTCCTGCTCCTATTTCTTATGTTCTGATGGGGATAGGGCCTGGGTGGGATTGTGGTCGGTGCAGACTCGATGGGCCGAATAGCCTCCTTCTGCACTGTAGGGATTCTATGATTCTATGAGGAAGGGCCTTGGGGTGGGGAAGTGGGGGGCAGGGGGGTGGAGCAGGGGCTGTGTTGGAAATCGGTCGGCCAAGCTTGGTATCTGAGTCTCTCCACCCTACTGCCAAACATCAAGTCATCACAGCGACGCAACCTCAACTGCCCACTGTGGTGTGAAGGACAAAGGGTGTGGACTGGGAGTTGTGTGTTGGGGGGAGGAGGAGGGGTGGGGGTGACACAGGATTATAGACTCTCAGTAAAGGCACCAAGGTGGATTCAATGGGATTTTTAAAAACCTTTCAACCAGGTCAATTTGGAAGGTGACGGCCTAGTGATATTATCGCTGGATTATTAATCCAGAAACTCGGCTAATGTTCTGAGGGACCTGGGTTCGAATCCCAGCCACGGCAGGTGGTGGAATTTGAATTCAATAAAAAAAATCTGGAATTAAGAATCTACTGATGACCATGAAAACATTCTCGATTGTCGGAAAAGCCCATCTCGTCCCGTTTAGGGAAGGAAATCTGCCGTCCTTACCCGGTCTGGCCTACATGTGACTCCGGGCAACTAGGGATGGGCAATAAATGCTGTAAGAAGTCTCACAACACCAGGTTAAAGTCCAACAGGTTTATTTGGTAGCAAATACCATAAGCTTTTGGAGCGCTGCTCCTTCGTCAGATGGAGTGGTCTCTGTTCTCCAACAGTGCACAGACACAGAAATCAAGTTACAGAATACTAATTAGAATGCAAATCTCTACAGCCAGCCAGGTCTTAAAGGTACAGATAATGTGGTTGGGGGGAACATTAAACACAGGTTAAAGAGATGTGTATTGTCTCCAGACAGAACAGCTGGTGAGATTATGCAAGACCAGGGGCAAGCTGTGGGGGTTACTGATAATGTGACATAAATCCAACATCCCGGTTTAGGCCGTCCTCATGTGTGCGGAACTTGGCTATCAGTTTCTGCTCAGCGACTCTGTGCTGTCGTGTGTCGTGAAGGCCGCCTTGGAGAACGCTTACCTGAAGATCCAAGGCTGAATGCCCGTGACTGCTGAAGTGCTCCCCCACAGGAAGAGAACAGTCTTGCCTGGTGATTGTCGAGCGGTGTTCATTCATCCGTTGTCGTAGCGTCTGCATGGTTTCCCCAATGTACCATGCCTCGGGACATCCTTTCCTGCAGCGAATCAGGTAGACAACGTTGGCCGAGTTGCAAGAGTATGTACAGTGTACCTGGTAGATGGTGTTCTCACGTGAGATGATGGCATCCGTGTCGTTGATCCGGCACGTCTTGCAGAGGTTGCTGTGGCAGGGTTGCGTGGTGCCATGGTCACTGTTCTCCTGAAGGCTGGGTAGTTTGCTGCGGACAATGGTCTGTTTGAGGTTTCGTGGTTGTTTGAAGGCAAGAAGTGGGGGTGTGGGGATGGCCTTGGCGAGATGTTCGTCTTCATCAATGACATGTTGAAGGCTCCGGAGGAGATGCTGTAGCTTCTCCGCTCCGGGCAGTACTGGACGACGAAGGGTACTCTGTCCACTGTGTCCCGTGTTTGTCTTCTGAGGAGGTTGGTGCGGTTTTTCGCTGTGGCGCGTCGGAACTGTTGATCGATGAGTCGAGCGCCATATCCTGTTCTTATGGGGGCATCTTTCAGCGTCTGGAGGTGTCTGTTGCGATCCTCCTCATCCAAGCAGATCCTGTGTATTCGGAGGGCTTGTCCGTAGGGGATGGCTTCTTTTACGTGTTTAGGGTGGAAGCTGGAGAAGTGGAGCATCGTGAGGTTATCCGTGGGCTTGTGGTATAGTGAGGTGCTGAGGCGACCGTCCTTAATGGAGATGCGTGTGTCCAAGAATGCAACCGATTCCGGAGAGTAGTCTATGGTGAGTCTGATGGTGGGATGGAACTTGTTGATGTCATCATATAGTTGTTTCAGTGATTGTTCACCATGACTCCAAAGGAAGAAAAATAAATGCAATCAATAAATGCTGCCCAGCCAGCGGCACCCATGTCCCACGAATGAATATTAGGAAAATTTGTAAGATGCGGTTTTAAGTTCAGCAGTACACCCCAGGCCAAGTCATCAGCTCAGCTTTTGGTCAAGAGACGACCATTATTAAGTCAACACTCGCACTAATCAATACGATCTGTGTGAGCAAAGTTTGTCCAACTTTGAACGTTTAATTCGACAGCACTTTCTCAAGGAAATTACGGATGGATAACAAAATGATGGCCTACCCCATGTCCTGTGAGACAACAAGAAGAAAGCTTCCAAACCCACGACCGCTACCATCTAGAAGGACAAGGGCAGCACAGTGGGGTTAGCACTGCTGTCTCACAGCTCCAGGAACCCGGGTTCAATTCCCGGGCTTGGGTCACCGTCTGTGCGGAGTCTGCACATTCTCCCCGTGTCTGCGTGGGTTTCCTCCGGGTGCGCCGGTTTCCTCCCACAGTCCGAAAGACGTGCTGGTTAGGGTGCATTGGCCATGCTAAATTCTCCCTCAGTGTTACCCGAACAGGCGCCGGAGTGTGGCGACTAGGGGATTTTCACAGTAACTTCATTGCAGTGTTAATGCAAGCCTACTTGTGACACTAATAAATGAACTTTAAAAAGGGCAGCAGATACATGGGAATTCCACCACCTGCAACCCCCACTCCAAGCCACTCGCTATCCTGACTTGGAAATATATTGGCTGCTCCTTCACTGTCGCTGGGTCAAAATCCTGGAACTCCCTCCCTAACAGCACTGTGAGTGTACCTACACCACATGGACTGCAGCGATTCAAGAAGGGATCTCACCACCACCTTCTCAAGGGGCAATTAGGGCGGGGCAATAGATGCTGGCCTAGCCAGCGATGCCCATCCCATAAACAGATGAGAAAGAAAATCTTAAGAAGACAAGTAGTCATTGGCCAATGGGTTGCATCGTCTCTTTCTCTGCTATAATGACTCAATGACTCATATAACCCTTTGATCCATGATTGGACCATGGCCGAACTCTATCTTAACTCTATCTGAAACAACCCAAACAATGTCCCGGGAGTGTCGCTGATGTACAGGGTGTTGAGTGGATGTACTTTGCTTTTCTTAAGGCACTCAGTCGTTACATTACTAGCAAAACGTGCAAGACTAAGACAAATAAATAAAATCTGTTTAGGCCGTCTTTCGAGGGAGAAATTGGTTGGTTGTTGGGAGGAGCGGGGGCAGATGTTGCAGGGCTCGTCGCCGGGGTAACCAGTGGGTGTTGTCTCCCGGCAGGAACGTACAGCAGTGCAGTCATCACCGGGGGCAACATCTTGCAAGTCTAAGAGGTCCTTTGACTACATGACCTGAGGAGGATTCGCAGGTTAGGGGTTGTGCATGTCTCTACACTGGGACTTGTGGTAAGATAAGGAGAGATCAAGCTTAACTATGGCGCTTCTTCATACTCAAATAACCTGCCACTGCTCCTTCCCTGGGCACACACAGGTGAAGGACGCCACCAAGGGCGGCGCAGTGGTTAGCACTGCTGCCTCACAACGCCAGGGACCCGGCTTCGATTCTGGCCTTGGGTCGCTGTCTCTGTGGAGTTTGCACATTCTCCCCATGTCTGTGTGGGTTTCCTCCGGGTGCTCCGGTATCCTCCAAAGCTGTGCAGGTTAGGTGGATTGGCCATGCTAAATTGCCCCTTAGTGTCCAAAGATGTGCAGGTTAGGTGAATTGGCCATGCTAAATTGCCCCTTAATATCCAAAGATGTGCAGCTTAGGTGGATTAGCCATGCTAAATTGCCCCTTAGTGTCCAAAGATGCTTAGGTTAGGTGAATTAGCCACAGTAAATGCGCAGGGGTTACGGGGATAGGGTGGGGTAGTGGGCCTGGATGGGATGTGAGTCGGTGCAGACCCGATGGGCTGAATGGCCTCCTGTAGGGATTCTATGGACTTATGGTTCAAAAGAATTGGTAATCGGCTCAAGCGGACATCTGGCGCGTGTGAATCTTCCATCTCCGGGGAAGAGGTGGTGGAAGGGGTGCGTACAAAATGGAACAGAGATACATACAGTCCTGGGTGCAAAATCAGAGGGAGGAAACACAACTAGCACTAACCACTGCTGCCATTATTGGCTGCTCTGAAGTTCAGAGAGACCTTGGTTAATGCTGCCTTCGGGAACCCCCTGCGTTTTATTCAACGGCGCAACATGGATATTTAGAGGCTCCAAGCCTCCCTTTTTGTCTGCAACCAAAAATCGTTCAAGCCTACTGCTGTACGGACAGATAACTCATAAGAGAAATCATCATCAATTATTAACAAGACAATTAAATAAAATATCTGGAGCTGGAGTATATTCAGCGGGGCTTCAGCACATTAAGCAGCCAAGAAGCTGGGCTTACAGCTGAGCCAGTTGTTAAAGGAGGTCCCTGAGTCATTTACATTGCATTAGCTCAGGCAACGTACACATCAATAGGTCCGCTTGGCAACAGACATTTCACTTAAACCTTCTTCTTTCCTAATTGCAATGTCAGCATCATTTGGCGCATCGAGATCAAATATTCGCCAGGGCCTGCCCTCAGTGTCCTCAGAAGGCCCATCTCGGAGATTCAATTCCTCTTTTTGTGGCTCGCCGCTCTCCATCTCTCGGTCAGAAGAGCGCGGGCTCGAGGACCCCACTCCAAGACTTTGCCGCCTATCCCAGGCAGTTGCTTCTGTGTGGTACTGAGGGAGCACTGTCCAAGGTCTTCATAGCAGCACTGCAGTGTAGAAGGAAGCCGTTCGGCCCATCGAGTCTGCGCCAACAACAATCCCACCTAACCCGGAACCCGACATGTATTCCCTGCTAATCCACCTGACACAAAAAGGCAATTTACCATGGCCAGTCCACTTAACCTACACATCTTTAGACACTAAGGGGCAGTTTAGCATGGCCAATCCACCTAACCTACACATCTTTGGACACTAAGGGGCAGTTTAGCATGGCCAATCCACCTAACCTACACATCTTTGGACACTAAGGGGCAGTTTAGCATGGCCAATCCACCTAACCTGCACATCTTTGGACACTAAGGGGCAGTTTAGCATGGCCAGTCCACTTAGCCTACCTATCTGTGGACACTAAGGGGCAATTTAGCATAGCCAATCCAACTAACCCGCACATCTGTGGACACTAAGGGACAATTTAGCATGGCCAATCCACCTAACCTGAGCATCTTTGGACATTAAGGGGCAATTTAGCATGGTCAATCCACCTAACCTGCACACCTTGGACACTAAGGAGCAATTTAGCATGGCCAATCCACCTAACCTACACATCTTAGGCACAAAGGGGTAATTTAGCATGGCCAATCCAACTAACCCGCACATCTTTGGACACTAAGGGCAATTTAGCCTGGCCAATCCTCCTAGTCCGCACATCTTTGGACTGTGGGAGGAAACTGGAGCACCCGGAGGAAACCCACGCAGACACGTGGAGAACATGCAGACTCCACACAGACAGTGACCCGAGCGGGAATTGAACCCGGGTCCCTGGCGCTGTGAGGCAGCAGTGCTAACCACTGTGCCACTTGGGGCAGGGGGTTGCAGTATCCGGCCGAAGCCCCCTTGGGGCAGCACAAACACTGTGTCCCAAGTTGAGGCAAATGGCGTAGATGCATTTAAGGGGGAAACTAGCTGACAGGGGGAAAGAGAGAGCAGGATATGTGGATTGAATGAAAGGAGGCATGAGTGGGGCATGGACCAGTTGGGCCGAATGGCCTGCGGTGTAATATTCTACACAAAGGTGAAGAATAACGTTTTATTCCATTAATGCCATGAGGATTTTTCTCCTGGGTTTTTAATCATCACTTTCACTGGGGATTAAGGGCACAATTTCAGCATGGCCTTGGGTGGTTGACAACTCTTACCTGAGGGAACATGATCCCAACTCACGCTCGAATTGAAAGGTGCTTCCCCCCCTCATCCCCGCCTTCACCAGCCCCCACCCCCCCACCCCCCACCACCACCCCACCCCCCACCACCACCCCACCCCCCAACAGCACTAACCTCTTCTTCACCTTGACTGGCAGGATTTAACCTTTGACCCATGGCGGGACACTCCCCCAGCCCAGTTGTCTTGTGTAACCTCGTGAGAGTGATGTATAGCCCTTCAGTTAATGGACCCTTTATAACAGCAACAGAAAAACGAACCTTGAAGAGACACTAATTGCAGGGAAACAACAAGGAGGAGGGAAGGATGGGGGTGTGGGGAGGGGGTGGAGGGGGGCAGGGGGGGGGTATGGCGAGAGTGGGGAGGGGGGGCAGCAGGTGGTGACAATAATTGCATTCTGCTGGAATCCAGCGCCTAAGAAAGGATCGACAAGATAGCCACTTAGAGAGGTGTAATTATTTCTCTTATATCCCTGTGGCCAGCACGGTGGCACAGTGGTTAGCACTGCTGCCTCACAGCGCCAGGGAACCGGGTTCGATTCCCAACTTGGGGTCACTGTCTGTGTGGAGTCTGCAAGTTCTCCCCTCGTGTCTGCGTGGGTTTCCTTCGGGTGCCCCGGTTTCTTCCCACAGTCCAAAGATGTTCAGATTAGGTGGATTAGCCAGGCTAAATTGCCCCTTAGTGTCCAAAGACATGCTGGTTAGGTGGATTGGCCATGCTAAATTGTCTCTCAGTGTCCAAAGATATGTAGGTTAGGTGGATTGGCCATGTTAAATTGTCCCTCAGTGTACCCGAACAGGCGCCGTAGTGTGGAGACTAGGGGATTTTCACAGTAACTTCATTGCAGTGTTAATGTCAGCCTACTTGTGACACTAATAAATACATTTTTACTATCACTTTACTTTACTTTTTAATGGAGCAACCTGGGGACATAGAACATAATTTATGGGGGGAGTTTTCCCGTCTTGCCCGCCATGGGAATTGTAGTGCGCAAGACGTAGCGGGAGTCGGGCGGGCCACAGAAAGGTCCATTGATGTCGGGTGGGATTTTCCAGTTTTGGGGCGAGCGTGGCCGTCAAGTCCCACCCATGAACTCAGAGCAGGAGGAGGCCATTCAGCCCCTCGAGCCTGCTCCGCCATCCAATACGATCGTGGTTGATCACATCTCGGCCTCAACTCCACTTTCCTCCCTACTCCCCATCACCCCTCATCCCACCACCAAATAAAATATATCTATCTCATCCTTAAAACGCCTCTACTTTCTCAGACAGCTAAGAAGGTTCGGCATGTCCACTACAATTCTCATCAACTTTTACAGATGCACCATAGAAAGCATTCTTTCTGATTGTATCACAGCTTGGTATGGCTCCTGCTCTGCCCAAGACCACAAGAAACTACAAAGGGTTGTGAATGAAGCCCAATCCATCACACAAACCAGCCTCCCATCCACTGACTCTGTCTACACTTCCCACTGCCTCAGAAAAACAGCCAGCCTAATCAAGGACCCCACACACCCCGCACATTCTCTCTTCCAACTTCTTCCGTCAGGAAAAAGATACAAAAGTCTGAGGTCACGTACCAACCGTCTCAAGAACAACTTCTTCCCTGCTGTCATCAGACTTTTGAAAGGACCTACCTTATATTAAGCTGATCTTTCTCCACACCCTAGCTATGACTGTAACACTATATTCTGCACTTCTCCTTTCCTTTGCCCCATATACTCTATGAATGGTATGTTTTATCTGTATAGCACACAAGAAACAATACTTTTCATTGTAGAATCCATAGAATTGCTACAGTGCAGAAGGTGGCAATTCAGCCCATCAATGCTGCACCGACAACAATCCCACCAAGGCCCTATTCCTGTAAACTCATGTATTTACCCTGCTAATCCCCCGACACTAAAGGGCAATTTAGCATGGCCAATCCACGTAACCCGCACATCTTGTGACACTAAAGGGCAATTTAGCATGGCCAATCCACCTAACCCGCACACCTTTGGACACTGAGGGACAATTTAACATGGCCAATCCACATGGACTGTGGAGGAAACCTGAGCATGCAGAGGAAACCCACGCAGACACGGGGAGAATGTGCAAACTCCACACAGACAGTGACCCGAGGCTGGAATCGAACCTGAGTCTCAGGCGCTGTGAGAAAGCAGTGCCAACCACTGTGCCACCGTGCCGCCCAATACATGTGACAATATTAAATCAAATCAAAGTTACTAATTAATTCATTCATAATTAATTCATCATAATTCTGCTCCTATCCCTTATATCTAAATACTGCTATGACTGCAACGCGACATTCTGCACTCTCTCCTTCCATTCTCCCCAAAGTACTCTATGAACGGTATGCTTTGTCTGTATAGCGCACAAGAAACAATACTTTTCACTGTATCCCAATACATGTGACAATAATAAATCAAATCAAAATCAAAGATTGATTTTCACCGCGGCACGGTGCCACTGTGGTTAGCACTGCTGCCTCACAGCGCCAGGGACCTGGGTTCAATTTCCGACTCGGGTCGCTGTCTGTGTGGAGTTTGCACATTCTCCCCGTGTCTGCGTGGGTTTCCTCCCGCAATCCAAATTTGTGCAGGTTAGGTTGATTGGCCATGCTAAATTGCCCCTTAGTGTCAGGGGGACTAGCTTGGGTAAATGTATGGGGTTATGGGGATCGGGCCTGGGTGGGATTGTGGTCGGTGCAGACTTGATGGGCTGAATGGCCTCCTTCTGCACTGTCGGCATTCTATGATATAAACCCATGAGAGGGGAAGGATGAGAAGGCTATGTTAACCGGGTGAGATGAAGAAAGAGGAGGGGAGGCACTGTGGCGCAGTGGTTAAGCACTGCTGCCTCACAGCGCCAGGGACCCAGGTTCGATTCCCGGCTTGGGTCACTGTTTGTGTTGAGTTTGCACATTCTCCCTGTGTTTGCATGGGTTTCCTCCGGGTGCTCCAGTTTCCTCCCATCGTCCAAAGATGTGCAGGTTAGGTGGATTGGCCGTGCTAAATTCTTCCTTAATGTCCAAAGATGAGTAGGTTCAGTGGATTGGCCATGCTAAATTGCCCCTTAGAACAAAGAACAAAGAACAGTACAGCACAGGAAACAGGTCCTTCGGCCCTCCAAGCCTGTGCCGCTCCTTGGCCCAACTAGGCCAATCGTTTGTATCCCTCCATTCCCAGGCTGCTCATGTGACTATCCAGGTAAGTCTTAAACGATGCCAGCTTGTCTGCCTCCACCACCCTACTTGGCAGCGCATTCCAGGCCCCCACCACCTTCTGCGTAAAAAACATCCCCCTAATATCCGAATTATACTTCGCCCCTCTCACCTTGAGCCCGTGACCCCTCGTGATCGTCACTTCTGATCTGGGAAAAAGCTTCCCACCGTTCACCCTATCTATCCCCTTCATAATCTTGTACACAGTGTCCAAAGATGTGCTAGTTAGGGGGGGGAATTAGTCTTGGGAAATGTGTGGGGTTACGGGGATCTGGGTAAGATAAAGTAAAGTTTATTTATTAGTCACAAGTAAGTCTTACATTAACACTGCAATGAAACTACTGTGAAATTCCGCTAGTCACCACAGTCCGGCGCCTGTTCGGGTCAATGCACCCTAACCAGCACGTCTTTCAGAATGTGGGAGGAAACCGGAGCACCCGGAGGAAACCCACGCAGACACGGGGGGAGAATGTGCAAACTCCACACACAGACAGTGACCCAAGGCCAGGAATCGAACCCGGGGGTCCCTGGATCAGTGAGGCAGCAGCGCTAACCGCCGTGCCACCGCGCCGCCCAGAATATGCGGCCGAATTCTGCCGTCCCGCCCGGCACGGATTCGGGAGCGGGTGAGGAGGGACGGTCTATGTAAATGACCGCTGTCCTCTGGTGGGAATTCCCGGTCTCGCTGGAGCGAGGCGCCGAAATCCCCTCCCACTCTGCCGGAGAGTCGGGGACAGACCCGATGGGCCGATTGGCCTCTTCCGCACTGGAGGGAGTGTATGAATCTTATGATTCACTGGGGAGAGCGGTTGGGGGTGGGGGGTTGACTTAAAATTCGCTGGTTTTAAAAAAACAACAGCCTGGAGCAGTCCAGTAAATCTTATTACCCATCTGCCCGTTATGTCAACCTGTCAACTCCCAGCTGTGCATCTGCCTGTGCCCAGGAGGAGTGGGGGCGGGTGATGGGGAGGGGGGATTTTGGGGGGGGAGGGTGGGCAGGGGAGGGGAGTTTAGCCACAAGGAGAAATAAAAAGAGTGGTACTCAAGAGAGGTCAAAATGTCATTGGTTGGCGACACAGTTCAGCATCTCCTGCACCGTCGCGGTGAACACAAAGGAGACAAGAGTGTGGCACCTGTCCCTAAAAAGCACTCGGCCGTCGGAGCGCGATTTTCCAACCTCCCGAAACCCGGAAAATCCCGCCCGAGGTCACCGGAGCTCCCCGCTGTCCGCCCCCTTCGCCCCGCATCCGATTCCGCTCCCCGCCCCCGCCGGGCGGGCGGGGACGGTAAAATCCTGGATGGGTCGCGACCCGATGTGAGTCGCTCAAAACCCTCCGCATCAGGAGTTGGATGGAAAGAAGCAAGATCTCAATCCAACACTCGGGGGATATGTCCTTTGTGCCTTGCACTGTGCAGAAAGAAAAGGTT
>NW_027594484.1:0-17014 GCF_964213995.1 Mustelus asterias | reverse complement strand
AATGCAGGTGGAGAAGGTAGTCAAGAAGGCATACGGCACGCTTGCCTTCATCGGCCGGGGTATTGAGTTTAAAAATTGGCAAGTCATGTTGCAGCTTTATAGAACCTTAGTTAGGCCGCACTTGGAATATGGGGTTCAATTCTGTTCGCCACACCAGCAGAAGGATGTGGAGCTTTGGAGAGAAGATTTACCAGGATGTTGCCTGGTATGGAGGGCATTAGCTATGAGGAGAGGTTGGAGAAACTTGGTTTGTTCTCACTGGAACGACGGAGGTTGAGGGGGCGACCTGATAGAAGTCTACAAGATTATGAGGGGCATGGACAGAGTGGAGAGTCAGAAGCTTTTTCCCCAGGGTGGAAGAGTCAATTACTAGGGGGCACAGGTTTAAGGTGCGAGGGGCAAGGTTTAAAGGAGATGTACGAGGCAAGTTATTTTACACAGAGGGTGGTGGGTGCCTGGAACTCGCTGCCGGGGGAGGGAGTGGAAGCGGATACGGTAGTGACTTTTAAGGGGCATCTGGACAAATACATGAACAGGATGGGAATAGAGGGATACGGTCCCCGGAAGGGTAGGGGGTTTTAGTTCAGTCGGGACAGCATGGTCGGTGCAGGCTTGGAGGGCCGAAGGGCCGGTTCCTGTGCTGTAATTTTCTTTGTTCTTTGTTCACTATCGATCTCGTAAGTCCACGCCACCTCATAAAGAAACAGGAGATTTGGCTGTTGACCATTGTGGGATCTTCCTATGCACGATCCCTGCCTTACAACAGTTGGTCAGCGGCAATGGCGCCGGGGCAGCCAGCACGCTGGCTGCTTTTATATCTGACTTTCCTTCACTGTCGCTGGGTCAAAATCCTGGAACTCCCTTCCCTGGCAGCGCTGTGGGTGTACCTACACCTCAGGGGTGGCGAGTGGGTTCAGGATGGCAGCTTACCCGTCACCTTCTCAACTGGGCTCTGGGGGGGTGAGAGACAAGAGTTCGAAACGCTCTGATTGGCGGAGGGCCAGCACAGGCCAGGATGGGCCGTATGGCCTCATCCGGCACCCTCGGTCGCAGGCCCTTCCTCAACGATAATCTCTCCCTCAATGTCAACAAAACGAAGGAGATTGTCATCGACTTCAGGAAGCGTAAAGGAGAACATGCCCCTGTCTACATCAACGGGGACGCAGTAGAAAGGGTTGAGAGTTTCAAGTTTCTAGGTGTCCAGATCACCAACAACCTGTCCTGGTCCCCCCCATGCCGACACTATCGTTAAGAAAGCCCCACCAACGTCTCTACTGTCTCAGAAGATGAAGGAAATTTGGCATGTCCGCTACGACTCTCACCAACTTTTACAGATGCCCCATAGAAAGCATTCTTTCTGGTTGTATCACAGCTTGGTCTGGGCTCCTGCTCTGCCCAAGACCACAAGAAACTACAAAAGGGTCGTGAATGTAGCCCAATCCATCACGCAAACCAGCCTCCCATCCACTGACTCTGTCTACACTTCCCGCTGCCTCGGGGAAAAGCAGCCGGCATAATCAAGGACCGCCCACGCACCCCGGACATTCTCTCTTCCACCTTCTTCCGTCGGGAAAAAGATACAAAAGTCTGAGGTCACGTACCGACCGACTCAAGAACAGCTTCTTCCCTGCTGCTGTCAGACTTTTGAATGGACCTACCTCGCATTAAGTTGATCTTTCTCTACACCCGAGCTATGACTGTAACGCTACATTCTGCACTCTCTCCTTTCCTTCTCCCCTATGTACTCTATGAACGGTATGCTTTGTCTCTATAGCGCGCAAGAAACAAGACTTTTCACTGTATCCCAATACATGTGACAATAATAAATCAAATCTCTGGGGAAAAGTTAGCCTAGACATTCAGGACTAAAAGGAAGGCAGCAGAGAGGGAGGGAGGGAGGGATTTAAAGGCTGCCTTTGTCCCCGATCGCTGACAGCAGCAAACAGGAATGAACAGTGGTTTGATTCTGTGACAGACTCTGAGCGATAGTCACTGCTTTCCCTGGGACAGAGCACTCACTCACCCACACACACTCACACAGCAGGAATACACAAATAAGGGAACTCCTACACAGTCCCGGGAAGGAACACACAGACCTTACAGTACGATCAGACTGAGGGAACAATGGCAGCAAAGGACATCACCAGTCATGAGGAACCATCTCCTGATCTCTCTCTCTGCCCCCACTCTGATACTGTTCCATCCGACACACAATCGTCTCTCTCGCTTTCTCTCACACACAATAGTTACTGTCTTATTGTGTCTGGACTGCCTTTCTCTCTCTCTCTCTCTCTCCCTCTCTCTTTCTGTTTCTATCTGTCCCTCTCTTTCTCTCTCTGCCACTCTCTGTCTCTCTGTCTCTCTCCTTCTGTCTATCTGACTCTATCTCTCTGCCTCTATCTCTCCTTCTCTCTATCTGTTTCTCTCTCTCTGTCTCTATCTGTCTCTCTCTGCCTGTTTCTCTCTGCCTCGGTCTCTCTCTCTCCCCCACACTCTCTCTGTCTCTCTCTCTGTTTCTCTCTGCCTCTATCTCTCCTTCTCTCTATCTGTTTCTCTCTCTCTGTCTCTATCTGTCTCTCTCTGCCTGTTTCTCTCTGCCTCTGTCTCTCTCTCTCCCCCACACTCTCTCTGTCTCTCTCTGTTTCTCTCTGCCTCTATCTCTCCTTCTCTCTATCTGTTTCTCTCTCTCTGTCTCTATCTGTCTCTCTCTGCCTGTTTCTCTCTGCCTCTGCCTCTCTCTCTCCCCCACACTCTCTCTGTCTCTCTCTCTGCTTCTATCTCTCCTTCTCTCTATCTGTTTCTCTCTCTCTGTCTCTATCTGTCTCTCTCTGCCTGTTTCTCTCTGCCTCTGCCTCTCTCTCTCCCCCACACTCTCTCTGTCTCTCTCTCTGCTTCTATCTCTCCTTCTATCTGTTTCTCTCTCTCTGTCTCTATCTGTCTCTCTCTGCCTGTTTCTCTCTGCCTCTGTCTCTCTCTCTCCCCCACACTCTCTCTGTCTCTCTCTCTCTTTCCAACACTATTCCATTTGCTTTACAATTGTCTCTCTCTCTCTCTTACACACAATCGTTAAGTTTAAAGTTTATTTATTAGTGTCACAAGTAGGCTTACATTAACACCGCAATGAAGTTACTGTGAAAATCCCCCTGGTTGCCACACTCCGGGGCCTGTTCAGGTAACACTGAGGGAGAATTTAGCACGGCTAATGCACCCGAACCAACACGTCTTTTGGACTGTGGGAGGAAACTGGAGCACCCGGAGGAAACCCACGCAGACACGGGGAGAACGTGCAGACTCCACACAGACAGTGACCCGAGCTGGGAATCGAACCCAGGTTGCTGGCACTGTGAGGCAACAGGGCTAACCACTGTGCCACTGTGCCCTGTCTCTCTCTCTCTCTCTCTCTGTGACTGTGTGTGTGTGTCTTTCTCTCTCTAGCTCTCTCTCTCTCTCCCTCTCTGTGGCTCTCTCTCTCTCTTTCCCTGTCTCTCTCTCTCTGTCTTTCTCTGTGACTCTCTCTGTGTGTCTCTCTCTCCAGCTCTCCCTCTCTCTAGCTCTCTGTGTCTCTCTCTCTCTCTGACACTCTCCGTGTCTCTTTCTCTATATCTCTCTGTGACTCTGTGTGTGTGTCTCTCTCTCTCTTGCTCTCTCTCTCTGCGTCTCTCTGACTCTCTGTCTCTCTCTCTGTCTCTCTCTCCCTCTAGTTCTCTCCTCTCTCTCTGTCTCTATCTCTCTCTCTGTTTTTCTCTCTCTCTCTCTCCTCTGCGGGCAACTCAGCTAGTCCCTCTCTCCTGCCCTTACCCTGTATCCCTTCAAGTTCCTAACCAATTCGAACTCTGCGGACACCCAAGTTCCCTTTCTAACCCCACCCTCCCGCACCCGACACACAGCCCTGCAGCTTAAGGGGTGGATCCAGGTACTTTATAAAAGAGTTTAGGGTCTCTGCTTCCGCCACCAACTCGGGCAGTGAATTCCAGACACCCTCTGCGTAAAGAAGTTCTTCCTCGTATCTCCCCTCTACACCTACTGGTACTTATCCTGAATCTATGCCCCCTGGTTCTAGAATTCTCCGCCAAGGGTAACAATTTAATCCCGTCCACTCTATCTCTCCCCCTCATCACTTTGTGCACCTCTATCGAGTCACCCCTCAGCCCTCGGTGTTCCAAAGAAAATAACCCCAACCTATCCAATCTCTCATCGTCGTTACACTTTTTTAACACGGCAGCACAGTGGGTTAGCGCTGCTGCCTCACAGCGCCAGGGACCTGGGTTCGATTCCTGGGTCGGGTCACTGTCTGTGTGGAATCTGCATGTTCTCCCCGTGTCTGCGTGGGTTTCCTCCGGGTGCTCCGGTTTCCTCCCGCACTCCAAAGATGTGCAGGTTAGGTGGATTGGCCATGCTAAATTGCCCCTTAGTGTCCAAAGATGTGTAGGTTAGGTGGATTGGCCATGCTAAATTGCGCCTTAGTGTCCAAAGATGTGTAGGTTAGGTGGATTGGCCATGCTAAATTGCCCCTTAGTGTCCAAAGATGTGTAGGTTAGGTGGATTGGCCATGCTAAATTGCCCCTTAGTGTTCAAAGATGTGTAGGTTAGGTGGATTGGCCATGCTAAATTGCCCCTTAGTGTCCAAAGATGTGTAGGTTAGGTGGATTGGCCATGCTAAATTGCCCCTTAGTGTCCAAAGATGTGTAGGTTAGGTGGATTGGCCATGCTAAATTGCCCCTTAGTGTCCAGTGATGGGTGGGTTATGTGGATTGGCCGTGCTAAATTGCCTTAGTGTCAGGGGGATTAACAGGGTAAATATTTGGGGTTATGGGGATAGGGCCTGGGTGGGATTGTTGTCGGTGCAGGCTCGATGGGCTGAATGGCCTCCTTCTGCACTGTAGGGATTCTATGATTCCCAAATTCTATGCAAATTGGTAAGTAGAATTGACCAGGGAGAACCTGTGGATGTGGTTTATTTAGACTTTCAGAAGGCTTTCGACAAGGTCTCACACAACAGATTCCTATGTAAAGTTAGATTGCGGGTAGTGTCCTGAGATGGTTAGAAAGCTGGTTAGCAGACAGGAAGCAAAGAGTTGGCATAAATGGGACTTTTTCTGATTGGCAGTCAGTGACTAGTGGGGTTCCGCAGGGATCTGTGCCAGGACCCCAATTGTTCTCATTATATATTAATGATTTGGAAGAGGGAACTGAATGTATTATCTCCAAATTTACAGATGATACAAAGTTGGGTGGGAGGGTGAGCTGTGAGGAGGATGCAGAGATGCTTCAGCGTGATTTGGACAGGCTGAGTGTGTGGGTATCTGCATGGCAGATGCAGTATAATGTGGATAAAAGTTTATTTATCAGTGTCACAAGTAAGCTTACATTAACACTGCAATGAAGTTACTGTGAAATCCCCCTAGTCGCCACACTCCGGCACCTGTTTGGGTAACACTGAGGGAGAATTTAGCATGGCCAATGCACCCTAACCAGCAGTAGTGCACTCATCAACATTAAGAGCATTCAAATGGTTATTGGATAAACATATGGATGATATTGGAATAGAGTAGATTAGAGGGGCTTTAGATTGGTTTCACTGGTCGGCGCAACATCGAGGGCTGAAGGGCCTGTACTGCGCTGTAATGTTCTATGTTCTACGTTCTAACCGGCACGTCTTTCAGACTGTGGGAGGAAACCGGAGCACCCGGAGGAAACCCACGCAGACACGGGGAGAACGTGCAGACTCCGCACAGACAGTGACCCGAGCCGAGAATCGAACTCGGATCCCTGGCACCGTGAGAAGTAGTGCTGACCCACTGTGCCACCGTGTCCCTGGAGGTTGCCTGGTTTGGAGGGTATTAGCTCTGGGGACAAGGATAGAATGGATAGTCTGAGTCTTTTTTCCCATGGTAGAAATTTCCCTGGGGTGGCACGGTTGGCACAGTGGGTTAGCACTGCTGCCTCACAGCGCCGGGGACCCGGGTTCGATTCCCGGCTTGGGTCACCGTCTGTGCGGAGTCTGCACGTTCTCCCCGTGTCTGCGTGGGTTTCCTCCGGGTGCTCCGGTTTCCTCCCACTGTCCGAAAGACGTGCTGGTTAGGGGTGCATTGGCCGTGCTAAATTCTCCCTCAGTGTTACCCGAACAGGCGCCGGAGTGTGGGCAACTAGGGGGATTTTCACAGTAACTTCATTGCGGTGTTAATGTAAGCTGACTTGTGACACTGATAAATAAACTTTGAATGTGAATTACGAGGGGACATAGAGTTAAGGTAAAAGGGGGGAAGTTTCAAGAGTGAGAGGCAAGTGTTTTTTACACGGAAGGTGGGAAGTGCCTGGAATTCACTGCCCGGGAAGGTGGTAGAAGCAGATACAAGCATAGAAACCCTACAGTGCAGGAGGAGGCCATTCGGCCCATCGAGTCTGCACTGACAACAATCCCACCCAGGCCCTACCCCCATTACAATAGCAACATGTCAGTCCCCTAGAATGTACAGGGTAAATGGTAGGACTCTGAAGAGTGCAGTTGAACAGAGGGATCTGGGAATACAGGTACAGAATTCCCTAAAAGTGACGTCACAGGTGGATAGGGTCGTAAAGAGTGCCTTTGGTACATTGGCCTTTATAAATCGGAGTATCGAGTATAAAAGTTGGAGTGTTATGGTAAGGTTATATAAGGCATTGGTGAGGCCGAATTTGGAGTATTGTGTACAGTTTTGGTCACCTAGTTACAGGAAGGATGTAAATAAGGTTGAAAGAGTGCAGAGAAGGTTCACAAGGATGTTGCCGGGACTTGAGAAGCTGAGTTACAGAGAGAGATTCAATAGGTTGGGACTTTATTCCCTGGAGCGTAGAAGATTGAGGGGAGATTTGATAGAGGTGTATAAGATTTTGATGGGTATAGATAGAGTGAATGCAAGCAGGCTTTTTCCGTTGAGGCTAGGGGAGAAAAAAACCAGAGGGCATGGGTTAAGGGTGAAAGGAGAAAAGTTTAAAGGGAATATTAGGGGGGGGCTTCTTCACGCAGAGAGTGGTGGGAGTGTGGAACGAGCTGCCGGATAAAGTGGTAAATGCACTTTTAACATTTAAGAAAAACTTGGACGGGTTCATGGATGAGAGGGGTGTGGAGGGATATGGTCCAAGTGCAGGTCAGTGGGACTAGGCATAAAATGGTTCGGCACAGACAAGAAGGGCCAAAAGTCCTGTTTCTGAGCTGTAATTTTCTATGGTTCTACATCTTGAGAGATGCGTGAATGTGCAAGGAATGAAGGGACTCGAACCACATAGGGGCAAGACGTCTTTAGTTTAGACAGATGTACACTGAGGGAGAATTTAGCACGGCCAATCCACCAAACCGGCACGTCTTTCAGACTGTGGGAGGAAACCGGAGCACCCGCAGGAAACCCACACAGACATGGGGAGAACGTGCAGACTCCACACAGTAAGAAGTCTCACAACACCAGATTAAAGTCCAACAGGTTTATTTGGTAGCAAAAGCCACACAAGCTTTCGGAGGCTTGAGTGGCTTTTTGCTACCAAATAAACCTGTTGGACTTTAACCTGGTGTTGTTAAACTTCTTACTGTGTTTACCCCAGTCCAACGCCGGCATCTCCACATCAAGACTCCACACAGACAGTGACCCGAGCCGGGAATCGAACCCGGGTCCCTGTGGGGCAGCAGTGCTAACCACTGTGCCACCGCGCCGCCCTTTATAACTTCATACACCTCATAGATTACATAGAAACATATAAAATCCCAACAGGGTTAGACAGGGTCGATGCAGAAAGAATGTTCCCTGATGGTGGGGGGAATCCAGAACTAAGGGTCATAGCTTGAGGATAAGGGGTAAATCTTTTAGGAATTTAGGGTTGGCACAGTGGGTTAGCACTGCTGCCTCACAGCGCCAGGGACCCGGGTTCGATTCCCGGCTTTGGATCACTGTCTGTGTGGAGTTTGCACGTTCTCCCCGTGTCTGCGTGGGTTTCCTCCGGGTGCTCCGGTTTCCTCCCGCAGTCCGAAAGACGTGCTGGTAAGGTTGATTGGCCATGCTAAATTGTCCCCTTAGTGTCAGGGGGATTAGCTAGGTAAATAAGAGTTACGGGGATAGGGCCTGGGTGGGATTGTGGTCGGTATAGACCCGATGGGACGAATGGCCTCTTTCTGTACCGTAGGGATTCTATTCTATGAGACTGAGGTGAGGAGAAGTTTCTTCACCCAGAGGGTGGTGAATGTGTGGAATTCCCTTCCATAGAAAGTAGTTGAGGCCAAAACGTTCAAGAAGAAATTAGATATAGCACTTGGGGCGAAAGGGATTGAGGGATGTGGGGGGAAGAGGGGGATCAGGATGTTGAATTGGATGATCAGCCATGATCAAAATGAATGGCGGAGCAGGCTCGAAGGGCCGAATGGCCTCCTCCTGCCTCTCGTTTCTATGTTTCAAAGGCAATCTCCCCTCGGTCTCCTCTGCTCCGATCTTTCCCAGTTTCTGGAAACATCCCGAGTGAACCTCCTCCGGACTCTCTCAAGTTCAGTGGACAGCTTTCCTGTGCAATGCACTGCCCAGAACTGTGCGCAAAGCTCCAGCTCGTCTTTTATAGTGTTTTTAAATTCATCCACAGGACACGGGCTGTCGCCGGCTGGGCCCGGATTTATTGCCCATCCCTAGTTGCCCCTTGCGAAGGGGGTGGGGGAGCCACCATCTTGAATCCGCTGCAGTCCGCGTGCTGTGGGTTGACCCACGATACCGTTCGGGGGGGAATTCCAGAATTTCGACCCGGCGACTGTGAAGGAACGGCCGATATATTTCCAGCCAGAATAATCAAGGACCCCACGCACCCCGGACATTCTCTCTCCCACCTTCTTCCGTCGGGAAAAAGATACAAAAGTCTGAGGTCACGGACCAACCGACTCAAGAACAGCTTCTTCCCTGCTGCTGTCAGACTTTTGAATGGACCGACCTCGCATTAAGTTGATCTTTCTCTACACCCTAGCTATGACTGTAACACTACATTCTGCACTCTCTCATTTCCTTCTCTATGAACGGTATGCTTTGTCTGTACAGCGCGCAAGAAACAATACTTTTCACTGTATCCCGATACATGTGACAATAATAAATCAAACCCTTCTCCCCTCTGTACTCTATGAACGGTATGCTTTGTCTGTATAGCTCGCAAGAAACAATACTTTTCACTGTGTCCCAATACATGTGACAATAATAAATCAAATCCTTCTCCCGTAAGTACTCTATGAACGGTATGCTTTGTCTGTATAGCACGAAAGAAACAATACTTTTCACTGTATCCCAATACATGTGACAATAATAAATCAAATCAAATCCTTCTCCCCTCTGTACTCTATGAACGGTATGCTTTGTCTGTAGAGCACGAAAGAAACAATACTTTTCACTGTATCCCAATACCTGTGACAATAATAAGTCAAATCAAAATCAAAATCAGAATCAAAATCAAACACAAATCAAATGAAATCAAATAAATTGAAATCAAACCAAAATCTAACCAAATCAAACGAAGAATCAAGTCAAATCAAATCAAAGCAATTGAAATCAAATTAAATCAAAATTAAATGAAATGAAATCAAAATTAAATGAAGCGAAATCCAATCAAATCAATTGAATTCAAATGAAAATCATATCAAAGGAAATCAAAATCAAATCAAAATTAAATGAAATCAAATCAAAATGAAATGAAGTGAAATCCAATCAAATCAATTGAATTCAAATGAAAATCAAATCAAAGGAAATCAAAATCAAATCAAAATTAAATTAAATCAGATCAAATCAAATCACAAACAGATATGATGGGCTGAATGGTCTATTTCTGTGCTGTCGGTTTTCATTGTTCCTGTAACCTGGTTCAGGTTTTTAAGATTTCACTGTTCTAAACCCCGGGTGTCACAACGCCGGTTTCTGGGAGAGTTTCCCACAGTAACAAAGCCACTCACTTTATGTTCAACTGATTGCGCTCCCGTTGCTCTGGGCTGCCAGAGGGTTTACCGAGCGCTTACATAGTGGACTCCAGTTTCAGGAGGATGGTGGGATCCTTGGAATCTGCCCCCGCCCCCCCCTCCCGGTGATCTGTCCACTCGATCCGCCCTTTAGTGACCGATTCCTGGACACCAACAAAAACACACAAAGAGGCAGCTCACAACTAAGGTTCACTTCAAACCTCAGATCAAAAGATCCACTCAGTAACCGGGATCCACTCGATATCAGGAATCCACTCAGAAAACAAGGATCCACTCAGAACCAACGATCCACATAGTAGCAGGGGTCCACTCAACAACAAGACCACTCAGTAACGGGGATCCACTCAATAACAGGAATCCATTCTGAACCAAGAGGTCACTCCGAACCAGAGATCCACTCAGTAACGCAGATCCGCTCAATCACAGGGAGCCACTCAGAACCAAGGATCCACTATGTAACAGGGATCCGAACAGTAACAGAGATTCACTCAGTAACAAGGATCCACTCAATTATATAGATCCACTTATATCCAGGGGTCTACTCAGTGACAGGGATCCATTCAGTAACAGCGCTCACTCAATACCAATGATCCACTCAGTCACAATGATCCACTCAGCAGCAAAGATCCACTCAGTAACAAGGATTCGCCCAGGAATGAGGATCCACTCAGTGACACAGATACACTCAGTAACAAGGATCCACTCAGTGACAGTAATCCACTTTCAGCAAGGATCCACTGGGTAACAGGAATCCACTCAGTAACATCGATCCACTCAGTACCAATTATCCATTTAGGACCAAGGATCCAATCAGAAGCAAGGATTCGCACAGTAACAAGGATCCACTCAGAACCAAGGATCCACACAGAACAAAGGATCCACTCAGGAACAGGGAACCACTCAGCAACAGAGATCCACTTAGTAACTCAAATCTACTCAATAAGACAGATCCACTCAGTAACCAGGATCCATGAGTAACAAGGATCCACTTAATAACAAAGATCCACTCGGTAACAGGGATCCACTCAGTAACAGGGATCCACTCAGTAACAAGGGTCTACTCGGAACAGGGATACACTCAGCAACACAGATCCATTCAGTTGGAGGGAACCACTCAATAACAAGGATTCACTCAGTATCAATGATCCACTCAATAACGGGGATCCACTTAATCACAGGGAACCACTAAATAACAAAGATCCACACAGTAACAAGATTCCACCCAGAAACAATGATTCACTCAGTAGCATGGATCCACTCAATAACAAGGATCCACTCAATAACAAGGATCCACTCTGTAACAAGGATCCTCTCAGCAACAGAGATCCACTGAGTAACACAAATCCACTCAGTAAGACAGATCAACTCAGTAACCAGATCCACTCAGTAACGGGGATCCACACAGTAACAAGGATCCACTCAGTCTCAGGGATCCACTCAGTAACAAGGATCCACTCAGTAAGAAGGATCTCTCAGTAACATGGATCCATTCAGTAACATGGATCCATTCAGTAAGCCAGATCCACTCAGTAGCACGGATCCACTCAGTAATGAGGATCCACTCAATAATGAGGATCCACTCAGTAACAAGGATCCACTCAGTCACAGGAAATCACTCAGTAATAAGGATCCACGCAGTGACAATGATCCACTCGGTAACAATGATCCACTCGGTAACAGGGATCCACTCAATAAGAGGGATCCACTCAGCGGCAAGGAAACATATCTGCTGAAAGTCTATTACGGGTGGCACAGCGGCACAGTGGGTTAGCGCTGCTGCCTCACAGCACCAGGGACCCGGGTTCGATTCCCGGCTTGGGTCACCGTCTGTGCGGAGCCTGCACGTTCTCCCCGTGTCTGCGTGGGTTTCCTCCGGGTCTCCGGTTTCCTCCCACAGTACAAAGATGTGCGAGTTAGGTGGATTGGCCATGCTAAATTGCCCCTTAGTGTCCAAAGATGTGCGGGTTAGGTGGATTGGCCATGCTAAATTGCCCCTAAGTGCCAGTGGTATTAGCAGGGCAAATACGTGGGGTGACGGGGATAGGGCCTGGGTGTTCAGTACAGACTCGATGGGCCGAATGGCCTCCTTCTGTACTGTAAGAATTCTATAAGAAGCTGGGACCCGGACGGGGAGAGATTTGGACAGTGGCAGCAGTGAAAGTGTTAACTTGAAAAGCAGAAAATCAGAGAGAGCCAGTGACGCATGGATCGTAGACGGGAAAGCTTCCGCATTGCTCAAGGAGCAGTGGGGGACTGCAAAGGCACTTAGAAACTTATTATAATTAATCTCACAGCCTCTCAGCGCGAGGAGAGAGAGAGAGAGAGAGAGAGACAGATCTAACCGGTCCCTGTGTGAAAAAGGCAGGCGTGTTGGAGCAGGGCTGGAGGAATGTGAGGCAGACACACACACACACACACACAGACACACACACATGAAACAAGACATCTTTTCACCTTCAGCCCCTTTGTTTGGCCCGTAAAGCAAACATCTCGCCGGTTCGGGAGTTGGAAGCGTGACACACTGACCCCACAGGAAATGTATCGATGGCCACACTCGCAGGAAAAGTTGGCCAAAGTTTGGGGAGGGAGCGGAGACGGATAATGAGAGATTTCCCTTCCCCCCCCCCACCCCCCCAGCTCCCACCCCCCACCCCCACCCCCCCCCCCCCCCCCCCCCCACACCCCACCCCCCCGCACCTCCTCCGAGGTGGCTTAAAAGCAACTCTTAAAGGGACAGTTTTGGAGGAACTCTCTCCCTGGTTACTGACCTGAAACTTCCAAACGCCAAGTCTTTCGGGAGTTGGAGGAGGACGGGCGGGAGACTGAGTTCAGGACACCACACCTGTTGGGCCAGGTATGGTGGGAGGGGCCACACGGGTGCGGGGGGGGGGGGGGGGGGGGGTGGGAGGGGCCACACGGGTGCGGGGGGGGGGGGTGGGAGGGGCCGCGGTGAGGTGGAGGGAAGGCGGGGCCCACAATGACACTCCGAAACGTCCCACAGCTGCCAGAGTAAATGTGGGTTTAAGGGCGGCACGGCGGTGGCGCGGTGGGTTAGCGCTACTGCCTCACGGCGCCAGGGAGCCGGGTTCGAGTCCCGGCTTTGGGTCACTGTCTGTGTGGAGTCTGCACGGTCTCCCCGTGTCTGCGTGGGTTTCCTCCGGGTGCTCCGGTTTCCTGTCTGAAAGACGTGCTGGTTAGGGTGCATTGGGCCGTGCTAAATTCTCCCTCAGTGTTGCCCGAACAGGAGTGTGGCAACCAGGGGATTTTCACAGTAACTTCATTGCAGTGTTAATGTAAGCTCACCTGATGAAGGAGCAGCGCTCCGAAAGCTCGTGATTCTAAATAAACCTGTTGGACTTTAACCTGGTGTTGTGAGACTTCTTACTGTGCCCCACCCCAGTCCAACGCCGGCAACTCCACATCATGTAAGCCTACTTGTGACACCAATAAATAAACTTTAAAAATAAAGGCTTGAGTTTAAGTTTCATGTTTATTTATTAGTGTCAGAAGTTAGGCTTACATTAACACCGCAATGAAGTTACTGTGAAAAGCCCCCAGTCGCCACACTCCCGGCGCCTGTTCGGGTAACACTGAGGGAGAATTTAAGTTTAAAGTTTATTTATTCGTGTCAGAAGTTAGGCTGACATTAACACTGCAATGAAGTTACTGTGAAAATCCCCAAGTCGCCACACTCCGGCGCCTGTTCGGGTAACACTGAGGGAGAATTTAAGTTTAAAGTTTATTTATTCGTGTCAGAAGTTAGGCTGACGTTAACACTGCAATGAAGTTACTGTGAAAATCCCCAAGTCGCCACACTCCGGCGCCTGTTCGGGTAACACTGAGGGAGAATTTAAGTTAAAAGTTTATTTATTAGTGTCACAAGTTGGTTTACATTAACGCTGCAAGGAGGTTACTTGGGGAGGCGCTGGCCTGGTGGTATTGTCGCTGGACTATTAACCCAGAAACTCAGCTAATGTTCTGGGGGACCCGGGTTCGAATCCCCGCCGCGGCAGATGGTGGAATTTGAATTCAAATCAAAAATTATCTGGGATTAAGAATCTACTGATGACCCATTGTCGGAAAAACCCATCTGGTTCCTTTAGGGAAGGAAATCTGCCGTCCTTACCCCGGTCTGGCCTACATGTGACTCCAGAGCCACTCTCAACTGCCCTCCAAGGGGCAACTAGGGATGGGCAATAAATGCTGGGCCCAGCCAGCGACACCCATGTCCCATGGATGAATAAAAAGACCATTAAAAGACCAATCGCCACACTCCGGCGCCTGTTCGGGTAACACTGAGGGAGAATTTAGCACGGCCAATGCACCCTAACCCGCACGTCTTTCAGACTGTGGGAGGAAACCGGAGCACCCGGAGGAAACCCCCGCAGACACGGGGAGAATGTGCAGACTCTGCACCGACAGTGCCCCGAGCCAGGAATCGAACCCGGGTCCCCGGCACTGTGAGGCAGCGACGCTAACCATTGGGCCACCCGTGCTTGCTTGCTTTTGACAATCAGATCTCAGTTTTCACCTGTCGGAGAGGTCCTCATGTCTCCGTCCCTTGGGAGTGGAGGTTTTGCAGTTAGGTTTTACTCGGATCGAGCTGCCCGCGACAGCAAGTAGTTAGGAAATCTATCGTTATGGTTTAGAATCAAAGAATCCGTACAGTGCAGAAGGAGGCGATTCAACCCTATGAGTCTGCACTGACTCCACGACAGAGACCTATCCAAACCCTATCCTGTAATCCCATGTTTTTACCCAGATAATCCCCCTAATTTATACATCTTTGGACACTAAGGGACAATTTAGCATGGCCAATCCACCTAACCTACACATCTTTGGACTGCGGGAGGAAACCCACATAGACACAGGGGACAAAATGCACACTCCAAAAATTTACCTATTAGGTGGATTGGCCATGCTAAATTGCCCCTTAGTGTCCAAAGATGTGCGGGTTAGGTGGATTGGCCATGCTAAATTGTCCCTTAGTGTCCAAAGATGTGCAGGTTAGGGGGATTGGCCATGCTAAATTGCCCCTTAGTGTCCAAAGATGTGCGGGTTAGGTGGATTGGCCATGCTAAATTGCCCCTTAGTGTCCAAAGATGTGCAGGTTAGGGGGATTGGCCATGCTAAATTGTCCCTTAGTGTCCAAAGATGTGCAGGTTAGGGGGATTGGCCGTGCTAAATTGCCCCTTAGTGTCCAAAGATGTGCAGGTTAGGTGGATTGGCCATGCTAAATTGCCCCTTAGTGTCCAAAGATGTGCAGGTTAGGTGGATTGGCCATGCTAAATTGCCCCTTAGTGTCAGGGGGACTAGCAGGGTAAATATGTGGGGTTACGGGGATAGAGCCTGGATTGTCGGTGCAGACTCGATGGGCCGAATGGCCTCCTTCTGCACTGTAGGGTTTCTATAAACGATTCGGCATGTTCTATAAATCGTCACAGATCCCGGCAAAAACACAAACCTGCTCCTCGTGTCCCTTCTTGTTGTCCGGGTTAGGTTTTTTTCACAATCGAAGCCTGCCGAAGGCCGCAGGGGACTCGAACCCTTCCTGCGTTGTCATCTCACGGCAGGTCTGCGTTGGTTGTGGCCACGGTCCCCCCCCGCCCCTCCACCCCCCCGCAACCTCCCCCCAACCACCAGTCCCCCTTTCCCGGGTCTTCGACAGGAAGTCGGCGGCGGCCATGATGGAACGTGACCCTTCACAAATCAGCCCGGCGTCGCCGTAGAAACCGTGGACCCCAAAAAATAACCCGCCGTTGCCGTATCGCGGGGCTGGTGAGGGTGAAGGTGGATGCTGGGAGTCTGCTTGGGCTGGAGGGGATGACGCCAAGACACCGTAGAGAGAGAGATGGGAGGTCAACTAGGCCCAGAGGCCTATTACTCCACAACCCCGTTGCCCAGCCTGCTTTTCCAGGCTTCTGATCCAGAAAATGTGTTACTGGTTTTGGTATGGTGGGGGAGGGGAGGAGGGGGTTCAAATCCCCACCCCACCCTCGCCCACCCGCAACTCCACCGCTTCCCCAGCACCAGTTGTTGCTGCCAGAATGGCCTCCGTCAAGTACGTGCTCGGCAGACAAATCCGGCTGCCACCAGGAGATTCAATTCGAGAGGCCGAACAGGCCCCTGCTCGATAGGGGAAGGCCGAGGGTGGGACGTGGGCTGGAAGTGAGGGGGAAAGGGGAGAGGGCATTGGCGATGGGTAAAGTTACGACAGGGGCCTCAATAGGGTCCATCTTGCATCGGCTGAAAATACGCCACAGTTAATCTAATCGGAAGATTCAGGTGAAAGTCCCTATCCCCAGAGAACGGGGAGAATGTGGGACTCACTCCCACGGGGGAGAATGTGGGACTCGCTCCCACGGGGGAGAATGTGGGACTCGCTCCCACAGGGAGTGGGGAGAATGTGGGACTAGCTTGAATTTGATGGGGACAGTGTAGAGGGAGCTTCACTCTGTATCTAACCCCGTGCTGTACCTGTCCTGGGAGTGTTTGATGGGGGACAGTGTAGAGGGAGCTTTACTCTGTATCTAACCCCGTGCTGTACCTGTCCTGGGAGTGTTTGATGGGGGACAGTGTAGAGGGAGCTTTACTCTGTATCTAACCCCGTGCTGTACCTGTCCTGGGAGTGTTTGATGGGAACAGTGTAGAGGGAGCTTTACTCTGTATCTAACCCCGTGCTGTACCTGTCCTGGGAGTGTTTGATGGGGACAATGTAGAGGGAGCTTTACTCTGTAACTAACCCCGTGCTGTACCTGTCCTGGGAGTGTTTGATGGGAACAGTGTAGAGGGAGCTTTACTCTGTATCTAACCCCGTGCTGTACCTGTCCTGGGAGTGTTTGATGGGAACAGTGTAGAGGGAGCTTTACTCTGTATCTAACCCCGTGCTGTACCTGCCCTGGGAGTGTTTGATGGGGACAGTGTAGAGGGAGCTTTACTCTGTAACTAACCCCGTGCTGTACCTGTCCTGGGAGTGTTTGATGGGGACAGTGTAGAGGGAGCTTTACTCTGTATCTAACCTCGTGCTGTACCTGTCCTGGGAGTGTTTGA
>NW_027594483.1:0-17048 GCF_964213995.1 Mustelus asterias | reverse complement strand
GTGGCAGATGGACTTCAACCCGGATAAGTGTGTGGTGATCCATTTTGGCAGATCCAATGGGATGAAGCAGCAGTATAATATGAAGGGTACCATTCTTAGCAGTGTAGAGGATCAGAAGGACCTTGGGGTCCGGGTCCATAGGACTCTTAAATCGGCCTCGCAGGTGGAGGATGCGGTCAAGAAGGCGTACGGCGTACTGGCCTTCATTAATCGAGGGATTGAGTTTAGGAGTCGGGAGATAATGCTGCAGCTTTATAGGACCCTGGTTAGACCCCACTTGGAGTACTGCGCGCAGTTCTGGTCACCTCATTACAGGAAAGATGTTGAAGCCATTGAAAGGGTGCAGAGGAGATTTACAAGGATGTTGCCTGGATTGGGGGGCATGCCTTATGAGGATAGGTTGAGGGAGCTTGGTCTCTTCTCCCTGGAGAGACGAAGGATGAGAGATGACCTGATAGAGGTTTACAAGATGTTGAGAGGTCTGGATAGGGTAGACTCTCAGAGGCTATTTCCAAGGGCTGAAATGGTTGCTACGAGAGGACACAGGTTTAAGGTGCTGGGGGGTAGGTACAGAGGAGATGTCAGGGGTAAGTTTTTCACTCAGAGGGTGGTGGGTGAGTGGAATCGGCTGACGTCGGTGGTGGTGGAGGCAAACTCGTTGGGGTCTTTTAAGAGACTTCTGGATGAGTACATGGGATTTAATGGGATTGAGGGCTATAGATAGGCCTAGAGGTGGGGATGTGATCGGCGCAACTTGTGGGCCGAAGGGCCTGTTTGTGCTGTGGCTTTCTATGTTCTATGTTCTAAAATGAGGAAATGGCTGAGACTTTAAATAAGTTCTTTGTGTCGGTCTTCATGGTGGAAGACACAAATAGTTTGCCGAATATTAGAGATTGAGAGTTGGTGGGAGGGGAGGTCCTTAATACAAGTACTGTTACTAAGGAGGTGGTGCTTGGTAGACTAATAGGACTGAAGGTAGACAAGTCCCCGGGCCCGGATGGAATGCATCCCAGGGTACTGAAAGAAATGGCTGAGGTAATAGCAGATGCGTTAGTAGTAATTTATCAAAATTCGCTGGACTCTGGGGTAGTGCCGGCTGACTGGAAAACAGCTACTGTTACGCCGCTGTTTAAAAAAGGAAGTAGACAAAAGGCGGGTAACTACAGGCCGGTTAGCTTAACGTCCGTAGTTGGGAAGATGCTTGAGTCCATTATTAAAGAGGAAATAACAGAGCACCTGAATAAGAATGGTTCGATCAAGCAGACGCAGCATGCATTCATGAAGGGAAAGTCGTGTTTGACGAATCTACTGGACTTTTATGAAGATGTCACTAGTGCGGTTGACAGAGGGGAACCGGTGGATGTGGTGTTTTTAGATTTCCAGAAGGCGTTCGATAAGGTGCCTCACAAAAGGTTGCTGCAGAAGATTGGGGTACACGGAGTTAGGTGTAAGGTGTTGGCATGGATTGGGGATTGGCGATCTAACAGGAAGCAGAGAGTTGGGATAAATGGGTGCTTTTCTGGTTGGCAGTTGGTGACCAGTGGCGTGCCGCAGGGATCGGTGCTGGGGCCTCAATTGTTTACCATTTACATAGATGATCTGGAGGAGGGGACTGAATCTAGGGTATTCAAGTTTGCTGATGACACGGAGGTGAGTGGGAAAGCGAATTGCGTGGAGGACGCGGAAAGTCTGCAGAGAGATTTGGATAGGCTGAGCGAGTGGGCGAGGATCTGGCAGATGGAATATAACGTTAGCAAATGTGAGGTTATCCACTTTGGAAGAAATAATAGTAAATTGGAATATTATTTAAATGGAGAAAAATTACATCATGCGACTGTGCAGAGGGACCTGGGGGTCCTTGTGCACGAATCGCAAAAACTCAGTCTGCAGGTGCAGCAGGTGATCAAGAAGGCGAATGGAATGTTGGCCTTTATCGCGAGGGGGATAGAATATAAAAGCAGGGAGGTCTTGCTGCAACTGTACAAGGCACTGGTAAGGCCACAACTGGAGTACTGTGTGCAGTTTTGGTCCCCTTATTTGCGAAAGGATATATTGGCCTTGGAGGGAGTGCAGAGAAGGTTCACCAGATTGATACCGGAGATGAGGGGTGTGGCTTATGAGGAGAGATTAAACAGATTGGGTCTGTACTCGTTGGAGTTTAGAAGGATGAGGGGTGATCTTATAGAGACATATAAGATAATGAAGGGGCTGGATAGGGTAGAGGTGGAGAGATTCTTTCCACTTAGAAGGGAAACCAGAACTAGAGGGCACAGCCTCAAAATAAGGGGGGGCCGGTTCAGAACAGAGTTGAGGGGGAACTTCTTCTCTCAGAGGGTAGTGAATCTCTGGAATTCTCTGCCCATTGGAGTGGTGGAGGCTTCCTCGTTGAATATGTTTAAATCACGGGTAGATAGTTTTCTGATCGATAAGGGAATTAGGGGATATGGAGAGCAGGCGGGTAAGTGGAACTGATTCGCTTCAGATCAGCCATGATCTTATTGAATGGCGGGGCAGGCTCGAAGGGCCAGATGGCCTACTCCTGCTCCTATTTCTTATGTTCTTAGTTAATGGTCAGTACATGCGGGTCAGTTAATGGTCAGTGTGTGTGGGTCAGTTAATGGCGAGTGTGTGTGTGGGGCCGGTTAATGGTGTGTGTGGGTCAGTTAATGGTCAGTGTGGGTCAGTTAATGGTCAGTATGCGTGGGTCAGTTAATGGTCAGTGTGTGTGGGTCAGTTAATGGTCAGTGCGTGTGTGGATCAGTTAATGGTCAGTGCGTATGAGTCAGTTAATGGTCAGTGTGTGTGGGTCAGTTAAGGTCAGTGTGTGTGGGTCAGTTAATAGCGAGTGTGGGTCAGTTAATGGTCAGTGTGCGTGGGTCAGTTAATGGTCAGTGTGTGTGGGTCAGTTAATTCAGTGTGCGAGGGTCAGTTAATGGTCAGTGTGTGTGGGTCAGTTAATGGTCAGTGTGTGTGTGGGTCAGTTAATGGTCAGTGTGTGTGTGTGGGTCCGTTAATGGTCAGTGTGTGTGGATCAGTTAATGGTCAGTGCGTGTGTGGGTCAGTTAATGGTCAGTGCGTGTGTGGGTCAGTTCATGGTCAGTGTGTTTGTGGGGCAGTTAATGGAGGATGTGTATGGGTCAATTAATGGTCAGTCCGTGTGTGTGGGTCAGTTAATGGTCAGTCTGTGTGTGGTGGTCAGTTAATGGTCAGTCTGTGTGTGGGTCAGCTAGTGGTCATTGTGTGTGGGTCAGTTAATGGTCAGCATGTGTGGGTCAGTTAAGATCAGTGTGTGTGGGTCAGTTAAGATCAGTGTGTGTGGGTCAGTTAATGGTCAGTGTATGTGGGTCAGTTTATGGTCAGTGTGTGTGGGTCAGTTAATGGTCAGTGTATGTGGGTCAGTTAATGGTCAGTGTGTGTGGGTCAGTTAATGGTCAGTGTGTGTGGGTCAGTTAATGGTCAGTGTGTGTGGGTCAGTGAATTGCCAAGTTGGAGGGAGATGATGTTTCCATAGCTGCAGTTTTTCAAAATAGATTTTCAGCCTTTTTACTCCAAATGATGCGGTGAGATTGGAGCACAGTTCTTCCAATCAGGGTCACTGCTGATGATGGGTCGGGGACGTTACGAGTCGGGGACGTTACGGGTCGGGCACGGGGACGTTACGGGTCGGGGACGTTACGGGTCGGGCACGGGGACGTTACGGGTCGGGCACGTTACGGGTCGGGCGCGGGGACGTTACGGGTCGGGCGCGGGGACGTTACGGGTCGGGCGCGGGGACGTTACGGGTCGGGCACGGGGACGTTACGGGCCGGGCACGGGGACGTTACGGGCCGGGCACGGGGACGTTACGGGCCGGGCACGGGGACGTTACGGGCCGGGCACGGGGACGTTACGGGCCGGGCACGGGGACGTTACGGGTCGGGCACGTTACGGGTCGGGCACGGGGACGTTACGGGTCGGGGACGTTACGGGTCGGGCACGGGGACGTTACGGGTCGGGCACGGGGACGTTACGGGTCGGGCACGGGGACGTTACGGGTCGGGCACGGGGACGTTACGGGTCGGGCACGGGGACGTTACGGGTCGGGCACGTTACGGGTCGGGCACGGGGACGTTACGGGTCGGGCACGGGGACGTTACGGGTCGGGCACGGGGACGTTACGGGTCGGGCACGGGGACGTTACGGGTCGGGCACGGGGACGTTACGGGTCGGGCACGGGGACGTTACGGGTCGGGCACGGGGACGTTACGGGTCGGGCACGGGGACGTTACGGGTCGGGCACGGGGACGTTACGGGTCGGGGACGTTACGGGTCGGGCACGGGGACGTTACGGGTCGGGCACGGGGACGTTACGGGTCGGGCACGGGGACGTTACGGGTCGGGCACGGGGACGTTACGGGTCGGGGACGTTACGGGTCGGGGATGTTACGGGTCAGGGACGTTACGGGTCGGGGACGTTACGGGTCGGGGACGTTACGGGTCGGGGTCGGGGATGTTACGGGTCGGGGACGTTACGGGTCGGGGACGGGGATGTTACGGGTCGGGGACGTTACGGGTCGGGGTCGGGGACGTTACGGGTCGGGGACGTTACGGGTCGGGGACGTTACGGGTCGGGGACGTTACGGGTCGGGGACGTTACGGGTCAGGGACGTTACGGGTCGGGGACGTTACGGGTCGGGGACGTTACGGGTCGGGGACGTTACGGGTCGGGGACGTTACGGGACGGGGACGTTACGGGTCAGGGACGTTACGGGTCGGGGACGTTACGGGTCGGGGACGTTACGGGTCGGGGACGTTACGGGTCGGGGACGTTACGGGTCGGGGACGTTACGGGTCGGGGACGTTACGGGTCGGGGACGTTACGGGTCGGGGACGTTACGGGTCGCGGGTCGGGGACGTTACGGGTCGGGGACGTTACGGATCGGGGTCGGGGATGTTACGGGTCAGGGACGTTACGGGTCAGTGTCGGGGACGTTACGGGTCGGGGACGATCAGCAGTGCCATTCCCACCCCTCCCCCTCTTTTGTCTTTTTAAACAAACTTTAAACTGTCCCATATGAGGGCGTAGAAGGATGGATTAGTAAATTTGCGGATGACACGAAAGTCGGTGGCGTTCTCGACAGTGCGGACGGAAGTGGCAGGTTACAGAGGGACATAGATAAGCTGCAGAGCTGGGCTGAGAGGTGGCAAATGGAGTTCAATGCGGAAAAGTGAGAGGTGATTCACTTTGGAAGGAGTAACAGGATTACAGAGTACTGGGCTAATGGTAAGATACTTGGTAGTGTGGATGAACAGAGGGATCTGGGTGTCCATGTGCACAGATCACTGAAAATTGGCAGCCAGGTTGATCGGGTTGTTAAGAAGGCGTACGGTGTGTTAGCTTTTACAGTGATTGAGAGTTCGGAGCCAGGAGGTCATGCTGCAACTGTACAAAACTCTGGTGCGGCCGCACTTGGAGTATTGCGTACAGTTCTGGTCGCCGTATTATAGGAAAGATGTGGAAGTGTTGGAAAGGGTGCAGAGGAGATTTACCAGGATGTTGCCTGGTATGGTGGGAAAATCGTATGAGGAAAGGCTGAGGGGCTTGAGGTTGTTTTCGTTCGAGAGAACAAGGTTAAGCGGTGACTTAATAGAGGCATACAAGATGATCAGAGGATTAGATAGGGTGGATAGTGAGAGCCTTTTTCCTCGGATGGTGTTGGCTAACACGAGGGGACATAGCTTTAAATTGAGGGGTGAGAGATATAGGACAGATGTTAGAGGTAGGTTCTTTACTCAGAGTAGTAAGGGCGTGGAATGCCCTGCCTGCAGCAGTAGTGGCCTCGTCAACATTAAGGGCATTTAACTGGTCATTGGACCATATGGATGATATTGGAATAGTGCAGGTTAGATGGGCTTTAGATTGGTTTCACAGGTCAGCGCAACATAGAGAGCCGAAGGGCCTGTACTGCGCTGTAATATTCTACGTTCTCATGTTCTACGGGACGTGGCGGGCCCCGCCGGCGACGTGACGGGCCGTGGACGTTACGGGTCGTGGTCGGGGATGTCACGGGTCGTGTTGGGGACGTTCCGGGTCAGGGATGTTACGGGTTGTGTTGAGGATATTGCATGTCGGGGGTGTTATGAGTCAAAGATGTTATGGGTCAAGGATAGAGTCATAGAGGTTTACAGAATGGAAACAGGCCCTTCGGCCCAACTTGTCCATGCTGCCCTTTTAAAAAAAAAACCCCAAAGTTAATCCCAGTTGCCCGCATTTGGCCCACATCCCTCTATACCCATCGTACCCATGT
Source organism: Mustelus asterias (assembly GCF_964213995.1). Taxonomy (NCBI): domain Eukaryota; kingdom Metazoa; phylum Chordata; class Chondrichthyes; order Carcharhiniformes; family Triakidae; genus Mustelus; species Mustelus asterias. Next base: position 10,761 of record NW_027594483.1, on the reverse strand, counting down.
AACTGTCTAAATGCTTTTTAAAAGACAAAATTGTACCCGCCACTACTACTACCTCTGGCAGCTTGTTCCAGACACTCACCACCCTCTGTGTGAAAAAATTGCCCCTCTGGACACCTTTGTATCTCTCCCCTCTCACCTTAAACCTATGCCCTCTCGTTTTAGACTCCCCTCCCTTTGGGAAAAGATATTGACTATCCAGCTGATCTGCGCCCCTCATTATTTTATAGACCTCTATAAGATCACCCCTCAGCCTCCTACACTCCAGAGAAAAAAGTCCCAGTCAATCCAGCCTCTCCTTACAACTCAATCCATCAAGTGCCAGTAGCATCCTAGTAAATCTTTACTGCACTCTTTCTAGTTTAATAATATCCTTTCTATAATAGGGTGACCAGAATTGCACACAGTATTCCAAGTGTGGCCGTACCAATATCTTCTACAACTTCAACAAGACATCCCAACTCCTGTATTCAATGTTCTGACCGATGAAACCAAGCATGCCGAATGCCTCCTTCACCACTCTGTTCACCTGTGACTCCACTTTCAAGCAGCTATGAACATGTACCCCGAGATCTCTTTGTTCTGTAACTCTCCCCAACGCCCTACCATTAACTGACTAAGTCCTGCCCTGGTTCAATCTATCAAAATGCGTCACCTCGCATTTGTCTAAATTAAACTCCATCTGCCATTCATCAGCCCACTAGCCCAATTAGAACATCGATGGGCCGAATGGCCTCCTTCTGCAGTGTAGGGTTTCTATGATTTCTATGAGAACCTTCTCCAGTAGTTTGCCAACCACAGACATGACACTCACTGGCATGTAGTTGTCTGGCTTGTCTCCACAACCTTTCTTAAATAGTGGGACCACATTAGCTGTTCTCCAGTCCTCTGGCACCTCCCCGGTGGCCAGGGAGGAATTAAAAATTTGGGTCAGAGCCCCTGCAATTTCCTCCCTCGCCTCCCACAGCAGCCTGGGGCACGATTCATCCGGACCTGGAGATTTGTCCACTTTAATCCCGCCAATGTCTCCAACAATGAAAACAGACCCTGTGTTCATGATACTGTGTTACCATAGAACCATAGAAAATTACAGCTCAGAAACAGGCCTTTTGGCCCTTCTTGTCTGTGCCGAACCATTTTATGCCTAGTCCCACTGACCTGCACTTGGACCATATCCCTCCACACCCCTCTCATCCATGAACCCGTCCAAGTTTTTCTTAAATGTTAAAAGTGACCCCGCATTTACCACTTTATCTGGCAGCTCATTCCACACTCCCACCACTCTCTGCGTGAAGAAGCCCCCCCTAATATTCCCTTTAAACTTTTCTCCTTTCACCCTTAACCCATGCCCTCTGGTTTTTTTCTCCCCTTGCCTCAGCGGAAAAAGCCTGCTTGCATTCACTCTATCTATACCCATCAAAATCTTATACACCTCTATCAAATCTCCCCTCAATCTTCTACGCTTCAGGGAATAAAGTCCCAACCGATTCAATCTCTCTCTGTAACTCAGCTTCTCAAGTCCCGGCAACATCCTTGTGAACCTTCTCTGCACTCTTTCAATCTTATTTACATCCTTCCTGTAACTAGATGACCAAAACTGTACACAATACTCCAAATTCGGCCTCACCAATGCCTTATATAACCTTACCATAACACTCCAACTTTTATACTCGATACTCCGATTTATAAAGGCCCATGTACCAAACATAGAACATAGAACATTACAGCGCAGAACAGGCCCTTCGGCCCACGATGTTGCACCGACCAGTTAAAAAAAAACTGTGACCCTCCAACCTAAACCAATTTCTTTTCGTCCATGAACCTATCTACGGATCTCTTAAACGCCCCCAAACTAGGCGCATTTACAACTGATGCTGGCAGGGCATTCCAATCCCTCACCACCCTCTGGGTAAAGAACCTACCCCTGACATCGGTTCTATAACTACCCCCCCTCAATTTAAAGCCATGCCCCCTCGTGCTGGATTTCTCCATCAGAGGAAAAAGGCTATCACTATCCACCCTATCTAAACCTCTAATCATCTTATATGTTTCAATAAGATCCCCTCTTAGCCGCCGCCTTTCCAGCGAAAACAATCCCAAATCCCTCAGCCTCTCCTCATAGGATCTCCCCTCCATACCAGGCAACATCCTGGTAAACCTCCTCTGCACCCTCTCCAAAGCCTCCACATCCTTCCTGTAATGTGGGGACCAGAACTGCACACAGTACTCCAAGTGCGGCCGCACCAGAGTTGTGTACAGTTGCAACATAACGCTACGACTCCTAAATTCAATCCCCCTACCAATAAACGCCAAGACACCATATGCCTTCTTAACAACCTTATCTACTTGATTCCCAACTTTCAGGGATCTATGCACACATACACCTAGATCCCTCTGCTCCTCCACACTATTCAAAGTCCTCCCGTTAGCCCTATACTCAACACATCTGTTATTCCTACCAAAGTGAATTACCTCACACTTCTCCGCATTAAACTCCATCCGCCACCTCTCGGCCCAACTTTGCAACCTGTCTAAGTCTTCCTGCAAACTACGACACCCTTCCTCACTGTCTACCACACCACCGACTTTGGTGTCATCAGCAAATTTGCTAATCCACCCAACTATACCCTCATCCAGATCATTAATAAATATTACAAACAGCAGTGGCCCCAAAACAGATCCCTGAGGTACACCACTTGTAACCGCACTCCATGATGAATATTTACTATCAACCACCACCCTCTGTTTCCTATCCGCTAGCCAATTCCTGATCCAATTTCCTAGATCACCCCCAATCCCATACATCTGCATTTTCTGCAGAAGCCTACCATGGTGAACCTTATCAAACGCCTTACTAAAATCCATATATACCACGTCCACTGCCTTGCCCCCATCCACCTCCTTGGTCACTTTCTCAAAAAACTCAATAAGGTTAGTAAGGCACGACCTACCTGCCACAAAACCATGCTGACTATCACCTATCAATTCATTACTCTCCAAATAACTATAAATCCTATCCCTTATAATTTTTTCCAACATCTTGCCGACAACAGAAGTGAGACTCACCGGTCTATAATTCCCGGGGAAGTCTCTGTTCCCCTTCTTAAACAATGGGACAACATTCGCTAACCTCCAATCTACTGGTACTATACCAGAGGCCAACGACGACCTGAAGATCAGAGCCAGAGGCTCTGCAATCACTTCTCTTGCCTCCCAGAGAATCCTTGGATAAATCCCATCCGGACCAGGGGATTTATCTATTTTCAGACCCTCCAGAATATCCTGCACATCCTCCTTATCAACTGTAATACTGTCTATTCTACTCCCCTGCAACCCAGTGTCCTCCTCAACATAGAACAGTACAGCACAGAACAGGCCCTTCGGCCCACGATGTTGTGCCGAGCTTTATCTGAAACCAAGATCAAGCTATCCCACTCCCTATCATCCTGGTGTGCTCCATGTGCCTATCCAATAACCGCTTAAATGTTCCTAAAGTGTCTGACTCCACTATCACTGCAGGCAGTCCATTCCACACCCCAACCACTCTCTGCGTAAAGAACCTACATCTGATATCCTTCCTGTATCTCCCACCACGAACCCTACAGTTATGCCCCCTTGTAATAGCTCCATCCACCCGAGAAAATAGTCTTTGAACGTTCACTCTATCTATCCCCTTCATCTTTTTATAAACCTCTATTAAGTCTCCCCTCAGCCTCCTCTGCTCCAGAGAGAACAGCCCTAGCTCCCTCAACCTTTCCTCATAAAACCTACCAAACCAGGCAGCATCCTGGTAAATCTCCTCTGCACTCTTTCCAGCACTTCCACATCCTTCTTATAGTGAGGTGACCAGAACTGCACACAATATTCCAAATGTGGTCTCACCAAGGTCCTGTACAGTTGCAGCATAACCCCATGGCTCTTAAACTCCAACCCCCTGTTAATAAAAGCTAACACACTATAGGCCTTCTTCACAGCTCTATCCACTTGAGTGGCAACCTTTAGAGATCTGTGGATATGAACCCCAAGATCTCTCTGTTCCTCCACAGTCTTCACAACCCTACCTTTGACCCTGTAATCCACATTTAAATTAGTCGTACCAAAATAAATCACCTCACATTTATCAGGGTTAAACTCCATTTGCCATTTTTCAGCCCAGCTTTGCATCCTCTCTATGTCTCCTTGCAGCCTACAACAGCCCTCCACCTCATCCACTACTCCACCGATCTTGGTGTCATCAGCAAATTTACTGATCCACCCTTCAGCCCCCTCCTCTAAGTCATTAATAAAAATCACAAAGAGCAGAGGACCAAGCACTGATCCCTGCGGCACTCCGCTAGCAACCTGCCTCCAATCCGAAAATTTTCCATCGACCACCACCCTCTGTCTTCGATCAGACAGCCAGTTACCTATCCAATCGGCCAACTTTCCCTCTATCCCACACCTCATCATAAGCCGACCATGGGGGACCTGATCAAACACCTTACTAAAATCCATGTATGTGACATCCCAAATTGCTCAAGATCCCGTTGCAATTGGAGATAATTTTCTTCACTGTCCCTTATGCCACCAATCTTAGTGTCAACTGCAAACTTACTCACCATGCCTCCTATATTCTCACCCAAATCATTAATATAAATGACAAATAACAGTGGACCCAGCACTGATCCCTGAGGCACACTGCTGGTCACAGGCCTCCAGTTTGAAAAACAATTCTCTACAACCACCCTCTGGCTTCTGTCAAGAAGCCAATTTTTTATCCATTTAGATACCTCACCCTGGATCCTGTGAGTTTTAACTTTATGCAACAACCTACCATGCGGTACCTTGTCAAAGGCCTTGCTAAAGTCCATGTAGACAACATCAACTGCACTGCCCTCATCTATCTTTTTGGTTATCCCTTCAAAAAACTCAATCAAATTTGTGAGACATGATTTTCCACTCACAAAGCCATGCTGACTGTCCCAAATCAGTTCTTATGTCTCTCAATGCCTATAGATCCTGTCTCTCAAAATACCTTCCAACAATTTACCCACCACAGATGTGAGGCTCACTGGCCTGTAGTTCCCAGGCTTTTCTCTGCAGCCCTTTTTAAACAAAGGCACAACATTTGCCACTCTCCAATCTTCAGGCACCTCAGCTGTGACTATCGATGATTCAAATATCTCTGCTCGGGGACCCGCAATTTCCTCCCTAGCCTCCTACAATGTTCTGGGATATACCTCATCAGGTCCCAGGGATTTATCTACCTTGATGCGCTTTAAGACTTCCAGCACCTCCTTCTCTGTAATATGTACACTCCTCAAGACGTCACTATTTATTTCCCCAAGTTGTCTAACATCCATGCTTTGCTCAACAGTAAACACTGATGAGAAATATTCATTTAGGATCTCACCCATCTCTTGTGGATCCGCACATAGGTGACCTTGTTGATCCTTAAGAGGCTCTACTCTCTCCCTTGTTACTCTTTTGCCCTTTATGTATTTGTAGAAGCTCTTTGGATTCTCCTTTACATTATCTGCCAAAACAATCTCATGTCCCCTTTTTGCCCTCCTGATTTCTCTCTTAACTCTACTCCTACACCCCCTATACTCTTCAAGGGATTCACTTGATCCCAGCTGCCTATGCATGTCATGTGCCTCTTTCTTCTTCTTGACCAGGACCTCAATATCCCGAGTCATCCCGGGTTCCCTACTTCTGCCAGCCTTGCCCTTCACTCTAAGAGGAATGCGTTTACCCTGAACCCTGGTTAACACACTTTTGAAAGTGTGCCACTTACCAGACATCCCTTTGCCTTCCCACAGACTCCCCCAATGAATTTTTGAAAGTTCCTGCCTGATACCATCAAAATTGGCCTTGCCCCAATTTAGAATTTTAACGTGTTACGGGTCGGGGAGTTTTGTGATCAAAAGCACCAATACTGAAAGGAAAAATTAAAATGACCGATGTTCAGACTGAGCTCATGGCCTCTGCTTCCTGAGCCCAGCCCTTACCTTGGAACACACTGCGTCGTCATTGCTGTACAGCAGGGGACATGTGTCTCTCAGATGGTTACTGATGGCATCGACCGAGGCGTTGTCCCCAATGTAACGGTTGATAAGTGAGGTAATGAGTGCCCCACACAACTCCTTCCCCCGGATAACCAAGTCCCGGAATGGTGTTGATTTCAACTGTTCCTGGAGCTCCTGCAGAAAATCCAAGCACAGACTCACCAAAGCAGCTCAGAAATCAGAGTGCAGCTCATCCACTGAGGGTTTAACATACTTCACCAAGTGTTTTATGCCAAGATTTAAATATTATAAAGTTGAAACAACACACAAACAATACACACAGGTATGGGAGAGACAGACTTAGGTATCACACAGAATTAGTTAGGATCACAGGAAGCACAGACTACAGAGAGTGTATGTGTAAAGGCACATGTTAACATGCACATGGTTCATCAGGTTAACATAAGAACAGACAAATAGCTGGAGTAGGCCATTCGATCCTTCAAGCCTGCTCCGCCATTCATTATGATGATGGCGTATCATCAAATTCAATGTTGTGATCCCCCTCTTCTCCTCACCTCAGTTCTAAAATGTTTACCCCTTATCCTCAATCTATAACCCCTAGTTCTGGATTCCCCCACCATTGGGAGCATTCTTTCTGAATCTACCCTGTCTAACCTTGTTAGAACTTCACATGTTTTTATGAGATCCCCTCTCACTCTTCTAAACTCCAGTGAATATAATTCTAACCAACTTAATCTCTCCACATGTGACAGAGCTGCCACCCCAGGAATCAGTCTGGTAAACCTCCGCTGTACTCCCTCTGTAGCAAGGATATCCTTCCTCAGGTAAGAACCCCAAAAATGCACACAATACTCCAGGTGTGGAGTACTCCTGCACACAACACTCCAGGGACTGATGGGATGTACCCCAGAATACTGAGAGAGGCAAGGGAGGAAATTGCTGGGGCCTTGACAGAAATCTTTGTATCCTCACTGGCAACAGGGGAGGTCCCAGAGGATTGGAGAATACCCAATCTTGTTCCGTTGTTTAAGAAGGGTGGCAAGAATAATCCAGGTAATTACAGGCCAGTGAGCCTTACATCAGTGGTAGGGAAATTATCGGAGAGGATTCTTTGAGACAGAATTTATTCCCACTTGGAAATAAGTGGACATAATAGTGAGAGGCAACATGGTTTTGTGAAGGGGAGGTCATGTCTCACTAACTTGATCAAGTTTTTCGAGGAAGTGACGAAGATGATTGATGAGGGTAGGGCAGTGGATGTTGTCTACATGGACTTCAGTAAGGCCTTTGACAAGGTCTCTCATGGCAGACTGGTGCAGAAGGTGAAGTCGCATAGGATCAGAGGTGAGCTGGCAAGGTGGATACAAAGGGGCGGCACGGTAGCACAGTGGTTAGCACTGCTGCTTCACAGCTCCAGGGTCCTGGGTTCGATTCCCGGCTCAGGTCACTGTCTGTGTGGAGTTTGCACATTCTCCTCGTGTCTGCGTGGGTTTCCTCCGGGTGCTCCGGTTTCCTCCCACAGTCCAAAGATGTGTGGGTTAGGTTGATTGGCCAGGTTAAAAATTGCCCCTTAGAGTCCTGAGATGCGTAGGTTAGAGGGATTAGCAGGTAAAATATGTGGGGGTAGGGCCTGGGTGGGATTGTGGTCGGTGCAGACTCGATGGGCCGAATGGCCTCCTTCTGCACTGTAGGGTTTCTATGATTCTAAAACTGGCTCGGTCATAGAAGGCATAGGGTAGCAGTGGAAGGGTGCGTTTCTGAATGCAGGGCTGTGACAAGTGGCATTCCTCAGGGATCAGTGCTAGAACCTTTGCTGTTTGTAATTGATATAAATGATTTGGAGGAAAATGTAACTGGTTTGATTAGTAAGTCAAGGACAGTAGTGGGAACTTGTGTATGGAGTCAGCAGAGATAGGCGAGGTGATGAATGAATACTTTTCTTCAGTGTTCACCAAGGAGAGGGGCCATGTTTTTGAGGGAGAGAAGGTGTTACAGGCTAATAGGCTGGAGGAAATACATGTTCGGAGGGAGGATGTCCTGGCAGTTTTGAATAAACTGAAGGTCGATAAGTCCCCTGGGCCTGATGAAATGTATCCTAGGATTCTTTGGGAGGCAAGGGATGAGATTGCAGAGCCTTTGGCTTTGATCTTTGGGTCCTCACTTTCTACGGGGATGGTGCCAGAGGACTGGAGAATGGCGAATGTTGTTCCTCTGTTTAAGAAAGGGAATAGAAATGACCATGGTAATTATAGACCGGTTAGTCTTACTTCGGTGGTTGGTAAATTGATGGAAAAGGTCCTTAGGGATGGGATTTACGACCATTTAGAAAGATGCGGATTAATCCGGGATAGTCAGCACGGATTTGTGAAGGGCAAGTCGTGCCTCACAAATTTGATTGAATTTTTTGAGGAGGTGTGTTGATGAAGGTAGGGCAGTTGATGTCATATACATGGATTTTAGTAAGGCGTTTGATAAGGTCCCCCATGGTCGGCTTATGATGAAAGTGAGGAGGTGTGGGATAGAGGGAAAGTTGGCAGATTGGATAGGTAACTGGCTATCTGATTGAAGACAGAGGGTGGTGGTGGATGGAAAATTTTCAGACTGGAGCAGGTGGCTAGCTGAGTGCCGCAGGGATCAGTGCTTGGTCCTCTGCTCTTTGTGATTTTTATTAATGACTTAGAGGAGGGGGCTGAAGGGTGGATCAGTAAATTTGCTGATGACACCAAGATTGGTGGAGTAGTGGATGAGGTGGAGGGCTGTTGTAGGCTGCAAAGAGACATAGATAGGATGCAAAGCTGGGCTGAAAAATGGCAAATGGCGTTTAACCCTGATAAATGTGAGGTGATTCATTTTGGTAGGACTAATTTAAATGTGGATTACAGGGTCAAAGGTAGGATTCTGAAGACTGTGGAGGAACAGAGAGATCTTGGGGTCCATATCCACAGATCTCTAAAGGTTGCCACTCAAGTGGATAGAGCTGTGAAGAAGGCCTATAGTGTGTTAGCTTTTATTAACAGGGGGTTGGAGTTTAAGAGCCGTGGGGTTATGCTGCAACTGTACAGGACCTTGGTGAGACCACATTTGGAATATTGTGTGCAGTTCTGGTCACCTCACTATAAGAAGGATGTGGAAGTGCTGGAAAGAGTGCAGAGGAGATTTACCAGGATGCTGCCTGGTTTGGAGGGTAGGTTTTATGAGGAAAGGTTGAGGGAGCTAGGGCTGTTCTCTCTGGAGCGGAGGAGGCTGAGGGGAGACTTAATAGAGGTTTATAAAATGATGAAGGGGATAGATAGAGTGAACGTTCAAAGACTATTTCCAAGGGTGGATGGAGCTATTACAAGGGGGCATAACTATAGGGTTCATGGTGGGAGATATAGGAAGGATATCAGAGGTAGATTCTTTACGCAGAGAGTGGTTGGAGTGTGGAATGGACTGCCTGCAGTGATAGTGGAGTCAGACACTTTAGGAACATTTAAGCGGTTATTGGATAGGCACATGGAGCACAGCAGGATGATAGGGAGTGGGATAGCTTGATCTTGGTTTCAGATAAAGCTCGGCACAGCATTGTGGGCCGAAGTACCTGTTCTGTGCAGTACTGTTCTATGTTCTATTCTAAGTTTACGGACGACACAAAGGTTGGTGGATTTGCAGATAGTGATGAGGACCATCAAAGATTACAGCAGGATACAGGTCAGTTGGAGACTTGGGCGAAGAAATTTGTGATATATATAAATGATTTGGAAGAAGGTGTAACTGGTGTAATCAGCAAGTTTGCGGATGACACGAAGATGGCTGGAATTGCGGATAGCGAAGAGCATTGTCGGGCAATACAGCAGGATATAGATAGGCTGGAAAATTGGGCGGAGAGGTGGCAGATGGAATTTAATCCGGATAAATGCGAAGTGATGCATTTTGGAAGAAATAATGTAGGGAGGAGTTATACAATAAATGGCAGAGTCATCAGGAGTATAGAAACACAGAGGGACCTAGGTGTGCAAGTCCACAAATCATTGAAGGTGGCAACACAGGTGGAGAAGGTGGTGAAGAAGGCATATGGTATGCTTGCCTTTATAGGACGGGGTATAGAGTATAAAAGCTGGAGTCTGATGATGCAGCTGTATAGAACGCTGGTTAGGCCGCATTTGGAGTACTGCGTCCAGTTCTGGTCGCCGCACTACCAGAAGGACGTGGAGGCATTGGAGAGAGTGCAGAGAAGGTTTACCAGGATGTTGCCTGGTATGGAGGGTCTTAGCTATGAGGAGAGATTGGGTAGACTGGGGTTGTTCTCCTTGGAAAGACGGAGAATGAGGGGAGATCTAATAGAAGTATACAAGATTATGAGGGGTATAGATAGGGTGAACAGTGGGAAGCTTTTTCCCAGGTCGGAGGTGACGATCACGAGGAGTCACGGGCTCAAGCTGAGAGGGGCGAAGTATAACTCAGACATCAGAGGGACGTTTTTTACACAGAGGGTGGTGGGGGCCTGGAATGCGCTGCCAAGTAGGGTGGTGGAGGCAGGCACGCTGACATCGTTTAAGACTTACCTGGATAGTCACATGAGCAGCCTGGGAATGGAGGGATACAAACGATTGGTCTAGTTGGACCAAGGAGCGGCACAGGCTTGGAGGGCCGAAGGGCCTGTTTCCTGTGCTGTACTGTTCTTTGTTCTTTGAAATGGCAGATGGGGTTTAATCCGGACAAATATAAATGCGAAGTGATGCATTTTGGTAGAACTAACGTAGGGGGGAGCTAT
>NW_027594482.1:0-17049 GCF_964213995.1 Mustelus asterias | reverse complement strand
AGAGAAAGAGGCAGAGAGAGAAAGAGGCAGAGAGAGAGAGAGAGGCAGAGAGAGAGAGAGACAGAGAGAGAGAGAGAGGCAGAGAGAGAGAGAGACAGAGAGAGAGAGAGAGAGAGAGAGAGGCAGAGAGAGAGAGAGACAGAGAGAGAGAGAGACAGAGAGAGAGAGAGACAGAGAGAGAGAGAGGCAGAGTGAGAGAGAGGCAGAGAGAGAGAGAGAGGCAGAGAGAGAGAGAGAGAGGCAGAGAGAGAGAGAGGCAGAGTGAGAGAGAGGCAGAGAGAGAGAGAAACAGAGAGAGAGAGAGAAGAGGAGAGGCAGAGAGAGAGAGAGGCAGAGTGAGAGAGAGGCAGAGAGAGAGAGAGAGCAGAGAGAGAGAGAGAGGCAGAGAGAGAGAGAGGCAGAGTGAGAGAGAGGCAGAGAGAGAGAGAGACAGAGAGAGAGAGAGAGAGGCAGAGAGAGAGAGAGGCAGAGAGAGAGAGAGGCAGAGTGAGAGAGAGGCAGAGAGAGAGAGAGCAGAGAGAGAGAGAGGCAGAGAGAGAGAGAGGCAGAGTGAGAGAGAGGCAGAGAGAGAGAGAGAGAGAGGCAGAGAGAGAGAGAGGCAGAGTGAGAGGCAGAGAGAGAGAGAGGCAGAGTGAGAGAGAGGCAGAGAGAGAGAGAGGCTGAGAGAAATAGATCACTGAACGGGAGTGTGAAGAACCTGCGGGAAGCTGAATCTATGAGATGAACACACATCTCTGCTTAGTAAAGCAGAAAGAAATCACAGTCACTCAGCTCCAATCACTCACAACTGCTCCTGCAGAAGCAGCAACAGACGGCTGCCAATTCCAATTTAGTCAAACCTACACCCTGCTCCCAGTTTACTGTCACACAACCCAACCTTGGCACATCACTGATTTCTCAGATCCTCTTCTTTGATTTAATTTATTGTCACGTATTAACAGAGTGAAAAGTATTGCTTCTTGCGCGCTATACAGACAAAACATACCGTTCATAGAGAAGGAAAGGAAAGAGTGCAGAATGTAGTGTTGTAGTTATAGCTAGGGTGTAGAGAAAGATCAGCTTCATGCGAGGCCGGTCCACTCAAAGGTCTGACGGCAGCAGGGAAGAAGCTGGTCTTGAAATCCCAAAGCCATGAGGTGAGCTCATCCCTCCCTCCATGACCCCCCCCATCCCCCTTCCACCCCCCCCGCCGCCTCTCCCTCCACACACCCCCGCCTCTCCCTCCACACCCCCCGCCGCCTCTCCCTCCACACCCCACCGCCGCCTCTCCCTCCGCAGCCCCCCGCCTCTCCCTCCACCCCCCCCCGCCGCCTCTCCCTCCACACCCCCCGCCGCCTCTCCCTCCGCACCCCCCCGCCTCTCCCTCCACACCCCACCGCCGCCTCTCCCTCCGCAGCCCCCCGCCTCTCCCTCCACCCCCCCCCGCCGCCTCTCCCTCCACACCCCCCCGCCGCCTCTCCCTCCGCAGCCCCCCCGCCTCTCCCTCCACACCCCACCGCCGCCTCTCCCTCCGCAGCCCCCCCCGCCTCTCCCTCCACACCCCCCCGCCTCTCCCTCCATAACCCCCCATCCCCCTTCCATACCCGCCTGCCTCTCCCTCCACACCCCCCCATCCCCCTTCCATACCCCCCCGCCTCTCCCTCCATAACCCCCCCATCCCCCTTCCATACCCCCCCGCCTCTCCCTCCATAACCCCCCCATCCCCCTTCCACCCCCCCCGCCTCTCCCTCCACACCCCCCCATCCCCCTTCCATACCCCCCCACCTCTCCCTCCACATCCCACCTACCCCTCCCTCCATGCCCCACCCCACCTCTCCCTTTGCTCCAAGGCTCAGGGGTCACTGGGCATTGGGAGATTGGATCTTCTCCTGGCTGGGTTGTACGACATTCTCCTTGAGTTGTTTAGTCAGCGTTGCCAGTGTTATGGAGATCATTCAGAGACTGAAGCTGCAAAAAGGGCAGATCATGTTCCCTGGCCTTTGACTGATTTATTCTCTCTCTCTCTCTCTCTCTCCACCACTGACGGGGAAGTGTATCAGGACAATTCCTCCTTCCAACAGCTGGACGTCTGTTATACTAACCCGCTTCAGCTGATTGGATGCTGTGATCTAAGGACAGTTTGGGCAATGAGGATTGAGAGGCTGGGGTGTTTGGGCCCCATTTTCAAACACATTTAAACAGACAGCTCCAAGCATCGACCCCAGTGTCCCAGCATTGCTGGTGTGAGTGCTGCAGTGAAGTACACAGGAGGAGGCTGACACTGGGCTCAGCAATCTCAGAATGACGAGGGTAACAGAGAGACCAGACAGCCTGGGACATGAGGACAGACTCTCTGACAATCACCAGGAAAACCCAAATGGCATCATAATGTGTCATGATGTGGAGATGCCTGCGTTGGACTGGGGTAAACACAGTAAGAGGTTTCACAACACCAGGTTAAAGTCCAACAGGTTTCTTTGGTAGCAAATGCCACTAGCTTTCAGAGCACTGCTCCTTCGTCAGGTGAGTGGGAGTTCTGTTCACAAACAGGGCACACAAAGACAAACTCAATTTACAGAATAATGATTGGAATGCGAGTCTTTACAACTCATCAAGTCTGAAAGATACAGACAATGCGAGCGGAGAGAGAGCGTTAAGCACAGGTTAGAGAGATGTATATTGTCTCCAGACAGGACAGCTAGTGAGATTTTGCAAGTCCAGGCACGTTGTGGGAGTTGCTTCTGGAAAAAGTGAGAGGGCATGGGATCCAAGGTGCTGCTGCCCTGTGGATCCAGAACTGGCTTGCCCAAAGGAGGCAGAGAGTGTGTATAGATGGGTCTTTTTCTAAATGGAGGTCGGTCACCAGTGGAGTGCCCCAGGGATCTGTTCTGGGACCCTTGCTGTTTGTCATTTTCATAAATGACCTGGATGAGGAAGTGGAGGGATGGGTTGGTAAGTTTGCCGACGACACGAAGGTTGGTGGGGTTGTGGATAGTCTGGAGGGATGTCAGAAGTTACAGAGGGACATAGATAGGATGCAAGACTGGGCGGAGAAGTGGCAGATGGACTTCAACCCAGATAAATGCGTAGTGGTCCATTTTGGCAGGTCAAATGGGATGAAGGAGTACAATATTAAGGGAAAGACTCTCAGTACTGTGGAGGATCAGAAGGACCTTGGGGTCCGGGTCCATAGGACTCTAAAATCGGCCCCGCAGGTGGAGGAGGTGGTTAAGGCGGCGTATTGTGTGCTGGCCTTTATCAATCGAGGGATTGAGTTTAGGAGTCCGGGGATAATGATGCAGCTATATAAGACCCTCGTCAGACCCCACTTGGAGTACTGTGCTCAGTTCTGGTCGCCTCATTGCAGGAAGGATATGGAAAAGATTGAAAGGGTGCAGAGGAGATTTACAAGGATTTGCCTGGATTGAGTGGCATGCCTTATGAGGATAGGCTGAGGGAGCTCGGTCTTTTCTCCTTGGAGAGACGTAGGATGAGAGGAGACCTAATAGAGGTATATAAGATGTTGAGAGGCATAGATCGGGTGGACTCTCAGAGGCTTTTTCCCAGGGTGGAAATGGCTGCTACGAGAGGACACAGGTTTAAGGTGCTGGGGGGGTAGGTACAGGGGAAATGTTAGGGGGAAGTTTTTCACACAGAGGGCGGTGGGCGAGTGGAATCGGCTGCCGTCAGTGGTGGTGGAGGCAAACTCAATAGGGTCTTTTAAGAGACTCCTGGATGAGTACATGGGACTTAATAGGATGGAGGGTTATAGGTAGGCCTAAAAGGTAGTGATATGTTCAGCACAACTTGTGGGCCCGAAGGGCCTGTTTTGTGCTGTAGTTTTTCTATGTTACAGATAGTGTGACACGAACCCAAGATCCCGGTTGAGGCCGTCCTCATGTGTGCGGAACTTGGCTATCAGTCTCTGCTCAGCGACTCTGCGCTGTCGTGTGTCATGAAGGCCGCCTTGGAGAACCGTTACCCAAAGATCAGAGGCCGAATGCCCATGACCGCTGAAGTGCTCCCCCACAGGAAGAGAACACTCTTGCCTGCTGATTGTCGAGCGGTGTTCATTCATCCGTTGTTGCAGCGTCTGCATGGTTTCCCCAATGTACCATGCCTCGGGACATCCTTTTCTGCAGCGTATCAGGTAGACAATGTTGGCCGAGTTGCAAGAGTATGTACCGTGTACCTGGTAGATGGTGTTCTCACGCGAGATGATCTGGCACGTCTTGCAGAGGTTGCTGTAGCAGGGTTGTGTGGTGTCGTGGTCACTATTCTCCTGAAGGCTGGGTACTTTGCCGCGGACAATGGTCTGTCTGAGATTGTGCGGTTGTTTGAAGGCAATACACATTACACATACACATCTCTTTAACCTGTGCTTAACCTTCTCTCCACTCACATTGTCTGTACCTTTAAGACTTGATTAGCTGTAATGCATTCTAATCATTACTCTGTAAATTGAGTTTGTGTCTTCATGTGCCCTGTTTGTGAACAGAACTCCCACTCACCTGACGAAGGAGCAGCGCTCCAAAAGCTAGTGGCATTTGTTACCAAATAAACCTGTTAGACTGTAACCTGGTGTTGTGAGACTTCTTATCATAACGTGTGCCAGGAGCAGAACCAGAAACCACAGGCCAACACGGCTGGCAGCATGGAGCTGGGAAACGCGATCAACGTACAAGTTACACACACAACCTAGATATAGGAGTGAAGTCAAGAAACTGCTGTATGCCTCAGTCCCCGATCGAGCAATGATGGGGTGAGGGGGTGGGAGCAGAATCTAACCACTGGGATAGCATTGAGTCACACCAACCTGACTGGGTCAGCAGCCTGTAGTGAGAGGGGCACCGATGGTCCCCCGATTCGGGGGGGGGGGGGGGGCACTCAGGCTTGACCCAGTCACGTGGACTGAACCCATTGCTGTCTGGCTGTCTCGCCATTAACAGAATCAACTCCTGCCTGACACCATCTCTCCTGTAGCCTGTGAGGAACATCACTATCGTACATTGCACAGCACACACCTCCGACCAGCAAGGCTGTGCTTCACACTCACTCACTCCTCAGGAATATTGTTCGCTCCTCCTCCTGCCTCCATTTGCTGCAACTTTTTCAGACAATTAGCTGTTCCTGAAATTTGAGGAATTAACTGGCCAAAGATTTGACTTCTGGGGGGAAATGTGCAGAGTTACCCGACCTACCATTTATTACAATTAATAAAGTGACCAAAACATCTCTGACTGAACTCCACTGAGCAAAGGTCAGAGAGTGGGAGGGGTCGGGGAGAGGGGGGGGTAAATGGGATAGTTTGCAGGGGTGTGCGGAGGATAGCAGAGTTTGGGCCTGGTACTTTCCTGCTCTGAATGGCTGTCACACAGGAAAGGTCATTTCAGCTGAGATTTTCTGAATGAATCCAACTTGCACTTTGTAAGGAAATGCTGCAGCAGCAATTCCAGCAAGGTCCAGCAGACGGGGCTGTTGTGCACCAATGACTCGTACCTGCCTTGCCCCCATGGTCACGGGGCAGCCATTGAGCTGGTCAGGTGACTTTGCAGCCAGTTTAAAACATTGACTGCACTTCTCACCATTTCTTTGTTAAAAAACAATTACACCACAACGATTAATATTCCACATCTATGACTTTGTGTTTTATCAGTTTTGGCGTGCCACTGGTTTAGGCATCGTTATACAGTAGATGTTTTGACCGGTTGTACTAACAAGACAAAACGTGATAAAGTGCCACCCTCTGGGTTTTGAACCAACTCAACACAGATTTATTTACAAAGTGTTGCCAGTCCAACATGGAACAGAGAAAAACACGCAAAAGCTTCTGGTTAGGTTACAGCATGTCATGTGACTAATCACACAGAAATGCATTGCTTTACAACATCCTTCCCCCTTTACTTCAGTTGTACTGCAACTTTAAACATTAATGATTACCCACCATGAACTTCAGTTACATTACCAAGTATTAGCTACACGTGTACAATTAATATGAGCGTCTCTTTGGTGGACACAATTTCACTTTGGTAAGATACAATATTCTGGAGTCTGATTTTGACATCTTTGCGAGCCTGTTCTTCACGAATATCAGGGACTTCATCTCGTGAAGTTGCTTCGTTGTCAGCGTCCGGAGATTTTTGTTGTTTTTCTGGAGCAGAATCGAAACTTGGTTCTGTCGTAATCTTTAGTTCAGGGATTCACAATTGGGTGTGTGACGTAGCCTTTCAGATCTGTCCAATTCAATCCTTGAACTGAGGGTTGGGTCTGCGTGCCTCTGCCATATTCCCTTGCATTGGATAAGGAATCGGGCCTGTCCGAGGTCGAATGATTCCAGGAACCCACTGCTCACTTGTAGTTTCTCACTAAAACTCTTTCTCCTTGTTTAAAACTCAGTTTCAATGTTCATTCACGGCAATTAACTTGTTGTTGTCGCTCTATTGTAGTAGTGTCAGGTGGTATGAGTAGATCCAATTTAGTTATCAGTTTCCTTCTTACGAACAACACTGGCAGTGAATTCTGTGCGGTGGCGTGAGCCACGTTCCAATAGGACATGAGAAAGTTGTTTATTCTCCAGGATACCTTTGTATTTTGACACTTTGATGGTATGTTTCAGTGACTGTACGAGCCTGTCTGCCAATCTGTTAGTGAGCAGATGACATGGGGCAGTCCGTACGTGTTGTATTCCATTGTTCTTAAGGTTATCCACAAATTTCTGGGATGTGAATGGCGTTCCATTATCACTGACCAGTTGTTCAGACTCACCCAACTCCTCCATGTTTTATTGTGTTGTGGTGGATTTCATCATCCTGACATTGGGGTGCTTTGAATGCATGTCCACTCGGACAAGAAGCATGTCGCCTTCAATGGGCCCCGCAAAACCGATACGTATCCTCTGCCGAGGTAGTGACCAATCCCATGGATGAAGTGGTTGTAGAGGTGGAGTATTGTACATTCTAGTGGAGGACCGACATTGCGTCCAGTCTCGGCCACCAAAAGCAGCTTAATGCGAGCTCTCTCATCCACAACAGCGCTGGAAGAGCTTCATGCAGTTGATGCAGAATTCGGCTTTATAAACATGGCGGAATGATCACTCTGATCCCCCCATAACAAGACTCCATTTTGGAGAGTTAACAGAATTCCTCTCATTATAATAAGGTTTGAATTCAGGATTCTTCTTTTGTTTGTGCAATGATGTTCCTCTTAAAATTATGTCCATCACCCCACTGGGTCATTCCTCGTTTGCGTTTGCACGTCAGACAATGTTATTGGGACATTCTTTACTTTGGGAGAAATATAATATGTTGATGTAACTGTCTTGTGATTCGGATTTGTTCTGTAGTGGCAATCTCGAGAAGGTATCAGCGTTGGTATGCTCCTCTGATCTCTGATTTCAGAATTATGCATTGACAATATCAATGCCCATCTTTGTCGATGACTAACGGCTAATGATGGAATTCCCTGGTATGGACCAAAAATAATTGCAAACGGCCTGCGGTCAATCGACAAAGCAAATCGTCTGCCATATACCGGTACTGCTGAAACTGTTTACGGCCAAAAATAACGCTGAGTGTTTCTTTCTCAAGTGGTACATCTGTGCATGATAACATTCATGACGCAAATGCTACTGGCCGCCCCACTTCCCATAATGAGAGGGGCGCCGGCCTCCGCCCCACTGGGCGAGGCGCCGGCCGCCACCCCACTGGGCGAGGCACCGGCCGCCACCCCACTGGGCGAGGCACCGGCCGCCACCCCACTGGGCGAGGCACCGGCCGCCACCCCACTGGGCGAGGCACCGGCCGCCACCCCACTGGGCGAGGCACCGGCCGCCACCCCACTGGGCGAGGCACCGGCCGCCACCCCACTGGGCGAGGCACCGGCCGCCACCCCACTGGGCGAGGCACCGGCCGCCACCCCACTGGGCGAGGCACCGGCCGCCACCCCACTGGGCGAGGCACCGGCCGCCACCCCACTGGGCGAGGCACCGGCCGCCACCCCACTGGGCGAGGCACCGGCCGCCACCCCACTGGGCGAGGCACCGGCCGCCACCCCACTGGGCGAGGCACCGGCCGCCACCCCACTGGGCGAGGCACCGGCCGCCACCCCACTGGGCGAGGCACCGGCCGCCACCCCACTGGGCGAGGTGTCACATGAGTTGAATTTTTAACTGTGGGTTACAGTTGACCAATACCTCGGGTTGCTGGGCACATCCTGAACTCTTTTGCACACACTTTCACACTCCTTTGTCCAATTCCATTCTTGGTTAGCACACAATAAAGTATAAAGTGGCTTCAGTAATGTTGCAAGGTTTGGGATGAACTTCCCACAATAAATAATTAGACCTAAAACAATTGCAACTGTGACGCTTTCTCTGGTCCGGGTGCATCTTGGATCGCTGTCATTGTCTTAGGTTCTTTGTGGAGGACATCCTTGTTTATTCAATGACCGAGAGAACTGATAAATGATTTGAAAAATTCACATTTTTCTTTCCTCACACGGAGGTTATACTTCTCTGGAAGCGCCAGTGTTTCCTCGACATTTTGTTCAGTTCTACCTGTGATTAGAATGTCATCCAATACCACTGGACACCGTCGAGGCTGCTTAAGATTTGGTCCATTGCTTTCTGAAATATGGACAGTGCCGATGTTATTCTGAACGATCGTCACTTATATCCGAATAATCCCTTGTGGGTAACAATCGGTAGCAGTGGTTGAGACTCAGTTGCCACCTTCATCTGGAGGAATGTTTGGGACAAGTTCCTGCTGAACTGCTGACCACCAGTCAGTCCAGCAAATTGGAGCACTCCCACAGCACTGACCCTCTGACAGTGCGGCACTCCCTCAGTACTGACCCTCTGACAGTGCGGCACTCCCACAGCACTGACCCTCTGACAGTGTGGCACTCCCACAGCACTGACCCTCTGACAGTGCAGCACTCCCTCAGCACTGACCCTCTGACAGTGCGGCACTCCCTCAGTACTGACCCTCTGACAGTGCGGCACTCCCTCAGTACTGACCCTCTGACAGTGCGGCACTCCCTCAGTACTGACCCTCTGACAGTGCGGCACTCCCTCAGCACTGACCCTCTGACAGTGCGGCACTCCCTCAGCACTGACCCTCTGACAGTGCGGCACTCCCTCAGCACTGACCCTCTGACACTGCGGCACTCCCACAGCACTGACCCTCTGACAGTGCGGCACTCCCTCAGTACTGACCCTCTGACAGTGTGGCAGTCCCTCAGTACTGACCCTCCAACAGTGCGGCACTCCCTCAGTACTGACCCTCTGACACTGCGGCACTCCCTCAGCACTGACCCTCTGACAGTGCGGCACTCCCTCAGTACTGACCCTCCGACAGTGCGGCACTCCCTCAGTACTGACCCTCTGACACTCCCTCAGTACTGACCCTCTGACAGTGCGGCACTCCCACAGCACTGACCCTCTGACAGTGCAGCACTCCCACAGCACTGACCTTCTGACACTGCGGCACTCCCACAGCACTGACCCTCTGACAGTGCGGCACTCCCTCAGTACTGACCCTCAGAGTGCGGCACTCTCTCAGCACTGACCCTCTGACAGTGCGGCACTCTCTCAGCACTATAGAGAGACCATGAGACCTGAGTTGATGTTTAATTCTCTGGCATGTAGTTTGATTCCATGACCTTCTGACACATAAGAACATAAGAAGATTAGAGATTGGAACAGGAGTACAACATATGGCTCCTTGAGCCTGCTCAGTCATTTCATGAGATCATGGCAAATCCTTCAGCTTCTTTCTGCATTAAATCCCATTTCTTTCTTTGTTACCCAGAAATCCAACTCTGAGCCAATTGCTCTGTCCACTGAGCCACAAGTGAAACCTAATAACAGGGTCACAGGAAGAGGGGGGGCGGTTTCAGCCCCCCAGCCTATTCTGAAACAGATCAAGGCTCAGCTGAATTTTGACTCTGTTTATTCGCCTTGGCTTTGGAACACTTAATCCCAATTCCTGACTAAAATCCATCAATCTCAGCAGTCATTTATTTAACTGACCCTCAGCCTCAATAATATTTGGGGCAGAGAGGGGCAGATTTCCATTTCCCGCTGTGGGAAATGCTTCATGACATCACTCTATCTATAGTGGACATCATCCACTATCCTTCGAAACTCAAGGGAATACAAGTCTAGTCTGTACATTCAGTAATTTGTAATTCAATTCAGATCATTGCCTCATTCATACTGTCGTGGGGAAAATCAGAGATGGGTACCTGGGAAAGAGACATTAACAGGCAGTGGCTTCTAGCACAGACAGCTACTTAAAGTTAAAACATGCAGTAACCGAAAATGCTGCAGGAAGCTAGCTAGAGCTTGAGGCACTTTAAAGATAAGGGCAGACCCAGAACAATAAGGTCTGATAAAGAGATTAGCCAAAGATGGGAACATAAATACATAAATGCAACAAATACCAATCACTGAATGTATAGATCGAAACCAGTCATTGATTGAGGAAATGTATCCATTCTATGAACAATGCTATGTTAACTGCCCATGTCTGTACCTGTCTGATTGTAACGATGTGTTAACTATCGATCACCATGATCTGTCTACTCAACTATAACGATGTGTTAAACGGCTAATGTCTGGACTACCTATTGTCTGAAAGGTATAAAAATGATCAACTGCTATTGTATGATTGAGAAGGTAGCTGCCAAGTACTGCGGAGTACCAGCGCCTTCTCCCCGAAGCTTTGTGTCCGAAATAAAACTATTATTGAACCTCCAATCTGACTCTGGTGGTAAATTTCCCACAATACAATCACTGAATACAGGGAGCAGCTTATTTAATATTTTGCAGCAGGGGTGCAGCCGCTCCCTGTTCTGATCCCACTCCCTTTCTCTGCTGTGAACACAATGGCATCAGATGTGGGGTGGATAGCGATTCTCAAATACAGAAATCAGCACCGCCAGAATCTCAGCTTCATAGTCCCCGCTATCAAGCAGTCAAAAAAGGTAACGCATGAGAAACCAATCGGGGAACAAAACAACAACGTCAAACTAATTTGTGGGAAATGCATATCCCAAAACACTCCAGAATATTACGTTTGTTCCATATCTTCACACTCAATTTTCCCCGACTGGGGAATAGTGGCGAAGTGTTTGAATGGTTCCCAAGCTGGTAATAAACATCTTCAACAGTGTCCTGAATGCTCCTGCTGTGGCCAAAAAAGTGCCATAGCAGGACTTGAACCCAAAGCCTGTGGCTTAGAGGCAGAGGCCAAATCCACCAGTCCACAACACCAACTTCTGCAGCTAAGCAAACAGAGCAACTCAAAACCATCTGATCTACAGGCCAACGTAGGGGCGGCTCCGGAACAGGTGTTGTAGTGTGAGACCCTTACCCCAATGAGTCAGTGTGTGTGGGACCCTTACCCCAATGAGTCAGTGTGTGTGGGACCTGTATCCCAATGAGAGTCAGTGTGCGTGGGACCCGTACCCCAGTGAGAGTCAGTGTGCGTGGGACCCGTACCCCAGTGACAGTCAGTGTGTGTGGGACCCGTACCCCAGTGAGAGTCAGTGTGTGTGGGACCCGTACCCCAGTGAGAGTCAGTGTGTGTAGGACCCGTATCCCAGTGAGAGTCAGTGTGTGTGGGACCCGTACCCCAGTGAGAGTCAGTGTGTGTGGGACCCGTACCCCAGTGAGAGTCAGTGTGTGTGGGACCCGTACCCCAGTGAGAGTCAGTGTGTGTGGGACCCGTACCCCAGTGAGAGTCAGTGTGTGTGGAACCCGTACCCCAATGAGTCAGTGTGTGTGGGACCCGTACCCCAATGAGTCAGTGTGTGTGGGACCCGTACCCCAGTGAGAGTCAGTGTGTGTGGGACCCGTACCCCAGTGAGAGTCAGTGTGTGTGGGACCCGTATCCCAGTGAGAGTCAGTGTGTGTGGGACCCGTACCCCAGTGAGAGTCAGTGTGTGTGTGGGACCTGTACCCCAGTGAGAGTCAGTGTGTGTGGGACCCGTACCCCAGTGAGAGTCAGTGTGTGTGGGACCCGTACCCCAGTGAGAGTCAGTGTGTGTGGAACCCGTACCCCAGTGAGAGTCAGTGTGTGTGGAACCCGTACCCCAGTGAGAGTCAGTGTGTGTGGAACCCGTACCCCAGTGAGAGTCAGTGTGTGTGGAACCCGTACCCCAGTGAGAGTCAGTGTGTGTGGGACCCGTACCACAGTGAGAGTTAGTGTGTGTAGAACACACACGGACTCTCACTGGCTAACTATAGGCCAGTTAGCTTAACTTCTGTAGTAGGGAAAATGCTTGAATCTATCATCAAGGAAGAAATAGTGAGACATCTGGATATAAATTGTCCCATTGGTAAGACGCTGCATGGGTTCATGAAGGGAAGGTCATGCTTGACTAATTTGGTGGAATTCTTTGAAATCATTACATGTGCAGTGGACAATGGGGAACCTGTGTATGTGGTGTATCTGGATTTCCAGAAGCCATTTGACAAGGTGCCGCACCAAAGACTGCTACATAAGATAAAGGTGCACGGTGTTACGGGTAATGTATTAGCATGGATAGAGGATTGGTTAACTAACAGAAAGCAAAGAGTGGGGGTAAATGGGTGTTTTTCTGGTTGGTGATCAGTGACTAGTGGTGTGCCTCAGGGATCAGTGTTGGGACCACAATTGTTTACGATTTACATAGATGATTTGGAGTTGGGGACCAAGTGCAGTGAGTCAGAATTTGCAGATGACACTAAGATGAGTGGCAGAGCAAAGTGTGCAGAGGGTGCTGAAAGTCTGCAAAGGGATATAGATAGTCTAAGTGAGTGGGCGAGGGTCTGGCAGATGGAGTACAATGTTGGCAAAATGTGAGGTCATCCATTTTGGTAGGAATAACAGCAAAATGGACTATTATTTAAATGGTAAAAAATTGCAGCATGCTGCTGTGCAGAGGGACCTGGGTGTCCTTGTGCAGGAATCTCAAGGAGTTGGTTTGCAGGTGCAGCAGGTAATTAAGGCAAATGGAATTTTGTCCTTCATTGCTAGAGGAATGGAGTTTAAAAACAGCGAGATTATGTTGCAGCTGTATAAAGTGCTGGTGAGGCCACACCTGGAGTGCTGTGTACAGTTTTGGTCACCTTACTTGAGAAAGGATATACTGGCACTGGAGGGGGTGCAGAGGAGATTCACTAGGTTGATTCCAGAGTTGAGAGGGTTGGCTTATGAGGAGAGACTGAGTAGACTGGGGCTATACCCATAGGAATTCAGAAGAATGAGGGGAGATCTTATAGAATCATATAAGATTATGAAGGGAATAGATAAGATAGAAGCAGGGAAGATGTTTCCACTGGCGGGTGAAACTAGAACGAGGGGGCATGGCCTCAAAATAAGGGGAAGCAGATTTAGGAGTGAGTTGAAGAGGAACTTCTTCACACAAAGGGTTGTGAATCTGTGGAATTCCCTGCCCAGTGAAGCAGTTGAGGCTACCTCATTGAATGTTTTTAAGGCAGGAATGATAAATTTTTGAACAGTAAAGGAATTAAGGGTTATGGTGAGCGGGTGGGTAAGTGGAGCTGAGTCCACAAAAAGATCAGCCATGATCGTATTGAATGGCGGAGCAGGCTCGAGAGGTCAGATGGCCTACTCCTGCTCCAAGTTCTTATGTTCTTATATTCTTATGTTCTAACCTGTACCCCAGCGAGAGTCGGTGTGCATCATGTTAAGTTAATGATTTCATAACTCGGCATTTGGAAGGCAGTGGTATAATCAAACAAAGTCAGCATGGATTTACAAGAGGGAAATCATGCTTGACGAATCTATTGGAATTTTTTGAGGATGTAACTAGTAGAGATGACCGAGGAGAACCAGTGGATGTGGTTTATTTCGACTTTCAGAAGGCTTTCAGCAAGGTCTCACATAACAGACTACTATGTAAAGTTAAAGCACGTGGGATTGCAGGTAATGTCTTGAGATGGATAGAAAGCTGGTTAGCAGATAGGAAGCAAACAGTTGGCACAAATGGGTCTTTTTCTGATTGGCAGGCAGTGACCAGTGGGGTTCCGCGGGGATCTGTGCTAGGACCCCAACTGTTCACATTATATATTAATGATTTGGAAGAGGGAACTGAATGCATTATCTCCAAATTTGCAGATGATACAAAGTTGGGTGGGAGGGTGAGCTGTGAGGAGGATGCAGAGATGCTTCAGCGTGATTTGGACAGGCTGAGTTCGTGGCAGATGCAGTATAATGTGGATAAATGTGAGGTTATCCACTTTAAAGTTTAAAGTTTAATTATTAGCGTCACAAGTAGGGTTATATTAACACTGCACTGAAGTTACGGTGAAAATTCCCTTGGTAGCAATGATAGGAAGACAGATTATTACTTGAATGAATGTAAATTGAGAGAGGTGGATACTCAAAGAGACCTTGGAATCCTCGTGCATCAGTCACAAAGTAAGCGCGCGGGTACAGCAGGCAGTACAGAAGGTATGTTGGCCTTCATTGCGAGAGGATTTGAGTATAGGGATAGGGATGTTCTGCTGCAATTGTATAGGGCATTGGTGAGGCCACACCTGGAGTATTGTGTGCAATTTTGGTGTCCTTATCTGAGGAGGGATGTCCTTGCTAAACAGCGAAGGTTTACCAGGCTGATTCCTGGGGCGGCAGGTTTGTCATATGAGGAGAGAATCAGTTAGGATTATATTCAGAACAAAGAAAATTACAACACAGGAACAGGCCCTTCGGCCCTCCAAGCCTGCACCGACCATGCTGCCCCACTTAACTAAAACCCCCTACCCTTCCGGGGACCATATCCCTCTATTCCCATCCTATTCATGTACTTGTCAAGACATCCCTTAAAAGTCACTACCATATCTGCTTCCACTACCTCCCCCGGCAACGAGTTCCAGGCACCCACTACTCTGTGTAAAAAAATCTGCCTCGTACATCTCCTTTAAAACCCTTGCCCCTCGCACCTTAAAACCTGTGCTAGTAATTGACTCTTCCACCCTGGGAAAAAGCTTCTGACTATCCACTCTGTCCATGCTTCTCATAATCTTGTAGACTTCTATCAGGTCTCCCTTCAACCTCCGTCGTTCCAGTGAGAACAAACCAAGTTTCTCCAACCTCTCCTCATAGCTAATGCCCTCCATACCAGGCAACATCCTGGTAAATCTTTTCTGTACCCTCTCCAAAGCCTCCACATCCTTCTGGTCGTGTGGCGACTGGAATTGAACACTATATTTCAAGTGCAGCCTAACTAAGGTTCTATAAAGCTGCAACATGATTTGCCAATTTTTAAACTCAATACCCCGGCCGATGAAGGCAAGCATGCCGTATGCCTTCTTGACTACCTTCTCCACCTGCGTTGCCACTTTCAGTGACCTGTGTACCTGTACACCCAGATCCCTTTGCCTATCAATACTCTTAAGGGTTCTGCCATTTACTGTACATTTCCCATCTGTATTAGACCTTCCAAAACGCATTACCTCACATTTGTCCGAATTAAATTCCATCTGCCATCTCTCCACCCAAGTCTCCAACTGATCTATATCTTGCTGTATCCTCTGATGGTCCTCATTGCTATCCCACAAATCCACCAACCTTTGTGTCGTCCACAAACTTTCTAATCAATCCAGTTACATATTCCTCCAAATCATTTATATATATTACAAACAGCAAATGTCCCAGCACTGATCCCCGAGGAATGCCACTCCATTCAGAAACGCACCCTTCCACTGCTACCCTCTGCCTTCT
Organism: Mustelus asterias; assembly: GCF_964213995.1. Taxonomy (NCBI): domain Eukaryota; kingdom Metazoa; phylum Chordata; class Chondrichthyes; order Carcharhiniformes; family Triakidae; genus Mustelus; species Mustelus asterias. The sequence continues at coordinate 1,339 of NW_027594482.1, read as the reverse complement.
TTGCCCGAGCCAGTTCTGTATCCACCTTGCCAGCTCATCTCTGATCCCATGCGACTTCACCTTCTGCACCAGTCTGCCATGAGGGACCTTGTCAAAGGCCTTAGTGAAGTCCATGTAGACAACATCCACTGCCCTACCCTCATCAATCATCTTCGTCACTTCCTTGACAAACTTGATCAAGTTCGTTAGACACGACCTCCCCTTCACAAAACCATGTTGCCTCTCACTAATACGTCCACTTATTTCCAAGTGGGAATAAATCCTGTCTCAAAGAATCCTCTCCAATAATTTCCCTACCACTGATGTAAGGCTCACCGGCCTGTAATTACCTGGATTATTCTTGCTACCCTTCTTAAACAAAGGAACAACACTGGCTATTCTCCAATACTCTGGGACCTCCCCTGTCGCCAGTGAGGATACATGGGGGGGGGGGGGAGAAAGGGGGGGGGGGAAAGGGGGGGGGAAAGGGGGGGGAAAGGGGGGGGGAAAGGGGGGGAAAGGGGGGGGAAAGGGGGGGGAAAGGGGGGGGAAAGGGGGGGGGAAAGGGGGGGGGAAAGGGGGGGGGAAAGGGGGGGGAAAGGGGGGGGGAAAGGGGGGGGAAAGGGGGGGGGAAAGGGGGGGGGAAAGGGGGGGGGAAAGGGGGGGGAAAGGGGGGGAAGGGGGGGGGGAGGGGGGGGAAAGGGGGGGGAAAGGGGGGGGGAAAGGGGGGGGAAAGGGGGGGGGAAAGGGGGGGGAAAGGGGGGGGAAAGGGGGGGGAAAGGGGGGGGGAAAGGGGGGGGGAAAGGGGGGGGGAAAGGGGGGGGAAAGGGGGGGGAAAGGGGGGGGGAAAGGGGGGGGGAAAGGGGGGGGAAAGGGGGGGGAAAGGGGGGGGAAAGGGGGGGGAAAGGGGGGGGAAGGGGGGGGGAAGGGGGGGGGGAAGGGGGGGGAAGGGGGGGGAAGGGGGGGGAAGGGGGGGGAAGGGGGGGAAGGGGGGGAAGGGGGGAAGGGGGGGAGGGGGGGGAGGGGGGGAGGGGGGGAAGGGGGGGGAGGGGGGGAGGGGGGGGAGGGGGGGAGGGGGGGAGGGGGGGAGGGGGGAAGGGGGGGGGAAGGGGGGGAAAGGGGGGAAGGGGGGAAGGGGGGAAGGGGGGGAAGGGGGAGAAGCTCTCGGGGGGAAGGGGGGAAGGGGGGAAGGGGGGGGGAAGGGGGGGGAGGGGGGGGAGGGGGGGGGAGGGGGGGGGGGGGGGGGGAGGGGGGGAAGGGGGGAAGGGGGGGGAGGGGGGGGGAGGGGGGAAGGGGGGGGGGAAGGGGGGGGGAAGGGGGGGAAGGGGGGGGGAAGGGGGGGGAAGGGGGGGGAGGGGGG